>NC_138353.1:18284725-18479725 GCF_046562875.1 Panthera onca | reverse complement strand
TCAACAAGGTAGACCATATATTGGGCCATAAAATGAGCTTAATAAATTTAAAAGATTATAATTCCTACAATGTCTGCTCTTAAACCACACTGGAATTAAATTAGAAAATAATAACTGAAATGTAACTGGAAAATCCCAAAATACGAGGAGATTAAACAACACACTTGTAAATAACACATAGATCAAAGAAGAAATATCAAGATAGGTTAAACAATATTTTGAACTAAATGGAAATGAAAACACAGCTTATCAAAAATTTTGGGATATAGTGAAAGCAGTGCCTGGGGGAAATTTATAGTATTGAGTGCCTATATTCAAAAAGATGAAAAGATCTAAAATCAATAATCTAAGTTTCAACCTTAGGAAGCTAGAAGGAAAAGAGAAAATTAAATCCAAAGTAAGCACAGGAAAAGAAATAATAAGAATTAGAGCAAAAATCAATGAAATTGAAAACAGGAAATAGAGAAAATCAGTGAATTCAAAAGATAGTTCTTTGAAATATCAATAAAATCAGTAAGCCTCTAACCAGACCAACTGAGAAAAAAAGAGAGAGAAAGAGAACACAAATTACTATTTGGCTGAATTTAAATTTCCTAAAATGTTGTGAAAGAATTTTTAATATCCGTTCAAGAGAGTTACTAATCCATTGTATTCTTTTCTTGTTAAATTCTGGTGTTAGAGTAATGCTGGCCACACAGAGCAAGCTAGGAAATATTCCTTTTTCTGTATTTTCTGAAAGAATGTGCAGAAGAAGAACACTGGCAAAATTTCTTCCTTATAGGTTTGATAGAATTTTCCAGTAGACCCATTTGAGCCTGCAGTTCTTTTCCTGGAAAGGTTTTTGTTTTTGTTCTTGTTTTTTGTTTTTAGTTTTTTTTTTTTTTTAACATTTATTTATTTTTGAGAGACAGAGAGAGACAGAGCGTGAGTGGGGAGGGGCAGAGAGAGAGGGAGACACAGAATCCAAAGCAGGCTCCAGGCTCTGAGCTGTCAGCACAGAGCCTGACGCGGGGCTCGAACTCACAAACCGTGAGATCATGACCTGAGCTAAAGTCGGATGCTCAACCGACTAAGCCACCCAGGCACCCCCCAGAAAGGTTTTTTTTAGTCCCTTATTATCCTTTCAATATCTGTCAGATCTGTATTCATGCTGTAGTTTTATTCATATTTGTAGTTATTTGGGTTTTTTTTAAAAAAAAACTTTATTGAGATACAGTTCACATGCTCCTACAATTTACTCAATTAAAGTGTATATAGTTCAATGGTTTGCAGTAGAATCACAGATATGTGCAACTGTAATGGATAAACTCATGCTCCTGTGTGTCTCTCTCCTACTTTTATTTACACTGCCACATTACTTCTGACACCAGATGGGTAGGTTTTCTACATACTCATCAGGAAGTTCTCCAATTCTCAGCAGAGTCCTACAAATTTAGCTCAGTTGTGACACTATCCGCTAGGAGATAGTGTCAGATCCCTTAAGGGCTCAGTCCCACAAGACTGCCTCTGTTTCAGGTGCCAGTCACAAATCCCAGGTTGTTACCCGTGCTTCTGACTGACTGGCTATAAACTGGAGGTTCCTGTGACTTTCTCCAGAGGTTCTATTAATTTGCTAGAGCAACTCACAGAACTCAGGACACCAGTTTACTTACTACTAGATTACCACTTTACTATAGAGGATATTAAAGGATATGAATGAATCGCTAGATGAAGAGATACACAGGCCAAGGTCTGGAAAGGTCCCAAATACAGGAGTTTCTTTCCCTGTGGAATTTGGGTACACCACCCTCTAGGCACATAAATGCATTCTGATCACAAACAGGGAAGCTCGCTAAACCCTGTCCTTCTTGGGTTTTTAATGGAGGCTTTGTGACATAGGCATGGTTGATTTAATCATTGGTCATTGGTGATTGAACTTGATTTTCTCCAGGTCCTCTCCCCAGAGGCAGGTGGAGGGACTGAAAGTTTCAACTCTCTATTGACATACTTCCCCCCCATCCTGAGGTTACCTGGGGGTTTTCCAAAAGCCACATCATTAACATGACAAAAGTCGCCTTTATTACTCTCCTTACTTAGGAAATTCCAAGGGCCAGCAACCATCACCAGGATCAATTTTAGATTTTTTTATCACCTCAAAAAGAAACCTCCTACTGTTCAGCTACAACCCTCTCTCTCCCTACCCCTTCAAGTTCTAGGCAACCGCTAACCTACTTTTTGTGTCAAGAGAGTCCATGTTCTGGATACTTCATATGAATGAAATCATATAATATGTGGTTTTTTTGTGATGGTCTTCTTTCACTTAGCATAATGTTTTCAAAGTTCATCCATGTTGTAGCATGTATCGATGCTTCGTTCCTTTTTATGACTGAATAATGTTCCATTGTATGAATATACCACATTCATTTATCCGTTTATCAGTTGATGGACATTTACATTGTTGATACCTTTTGGCCATTATAAATAATGCTATAATCATTCATATACAGTTTCTGTGTGGACATATGTTTTCATTTCTCTTGTGTCCATGCCTTGGAGTAGAATTGCTGGGATATAGGATAACTCTTACGTTTAATATTTTGAGCAACTGACAGACTGTTTTCCAAAGTGTCTGCACCCTTTTACATTCCCACTAACAGTGTTTAAGGCTTCCAATTTCTCCATATTCTCCCCCACATTTGTTATCTTCCTTTCTGATTCTAGTCAACCTAGTTGGTATGAAATGGTATATCATTGTGGTTTTGATTTGCATTTCCCTGATGACTAATGCTGTTGAACATCTCATGTGCAAATTGGTCATGAGGGTACTTTGCCTGTTTTTTGAGTCTTCTTTTCGTCTGTTTTTTTTTTTTTTAATTGAGTTGTGTTTCTTACATGCATATGGAGACAAGTTCCTAATCAGATATATGATGTATAAATATTTTCTTCCATTCTGTGGTTTTTCTTCTCAATTTCTTGATTATATCCTTTAAAAAGCACAAGTTTTTAAATTTTGATGTAATCCATTTTATCTGTTTCTTTTGCTTGTGCTTTGATATCTTGCCTAAGAATCCTTGGCCAAATACAACAAACAAAAGGTCCTGAAGATTTACTCCTATGTTTTCTCCTAAGAGTTTTTTCTATAACGTTTTTAACTCATTTAGGTAGTTGATCCATTTTGAGTTAATTTTTGTATATGGTAAAAGATAATGGTAATGGTAGAAGAAAATTTCATTCTTTTGCATGTGGCTGTACAGTTAGCTGTTCCACCACCATTTATTGAAAAAACTATTTTTCTCCTATTGAATGGTCTTAGCACCCTTATCAAAAAAAAGTTGACCATAGACATATGGATTTCTGGACTCCTAATTTATTCCATTATCTATCTATCTATCTACCCTACACCAATACCACACTGTCTTGATTGCCACTGCATTGTAGTACCTTTTGAAATAGATTAGAGTCTATTGAACTTTTGAAATAGAGAATAGAGTCTTACGCTGTGCTTCTTTTTCAAGATGTTTGGTGAATTGGGGTCCTTTGCAATTCCTTATGAATTTGAGAATCAGATTGTAAATCTCAACAAAAAAGACAACTGGAATTCTAACAGGGATCATGTTGAATCTGCAGATTGGTTTGGGAAGTCTCACCACCTTAAATCAAATCTTATTCATGAACAGGAGTTGTTTTTCATATTATTTATATCTTTCAAAATCTCTTTCAACAGTGTTTTTGCAGTCTTCAGAGTATAAACAGGAAACTTCTTGTTAAATTTATTCGTAAATATTTTATTTTTATGATGGTATTGAAAATGAAATGGTTTTCTTAATTTCATTTTTTTTATTGGTTCAGCATAAGTATATAGAAAGATAATTGATTTTTGTATAGTGTTTTGTATCTGGTAATCTTGATGAAATTGTTTATTAGTTTTAATATTTTTTTAGTGTATTGGAGCACCTGGGTGGCTCAGTCAGTTAAGCGTCGAACTTTGGCTCAGGTCATGATCTCGTGGTTTGTGGGTTTGAGCCCTGCATCGGGCTCTGTGCTGACAGCTCAGAGCCCAGAGCCTGCTTTGGATTCTGTGTCTCCCTCTCTCTCTGCCCCTCCCCTGCTTGCACTCTGTCTCTCTCTCAAAAATAAATAATAAACATTAAACATTTTAAAAAATATTTTTAGTGTATTCCTTTAGATACTCTCTATATAAGATGCATATCTCTGTGGATATAGTTTTACTTACGCTTTTTCAATTTGGATGGCATTTTTTTTCTTTCTCTTGCTGAATTGCCTTGGCTAGAGACTCCAGTAAAATATTGAGTAAAAGGGGTGAGAGTGGACATTCTAATCTTGTTCCTCATCTTAGGGATAAAGCATCCATCTTCGACCATTATGTACACATTTGCTGTGGGTTTTTGTCCATGCCTTACCAGGTCGAGGAGATTCACTTTTATTCTTTGTTCTTTTCTAACGAAAGGATGTTGGAGTTTGTCACACGCTTTTTTCTGCATCTGTTGAGATGATCATGATTTTTTAAAAACTATTGATATGGTGTCTGGCAATGAATTAATTCTAATTGACATATAGCATTATATTAGTTTCAGATGTACAACATAATGATTTGATATTTATATATATTGCAAAGTGATAACCACAAGTCTAGGTGAGATCATCACCACACAGTTATAATTTTTTTTTGTTGTGACAAGGACTTTTAAGATATACTCTCTTAGAAAACTTCAAGTATACAATATAATATGATTAACTATAGTCATCATGCTGTACATTACATATCCAGGATTTATTTATTTTATAACTGGAAGTTTGTACCTTTTGACTACCTTCACCTTTACTTATTCTGCACACCCTCAACCCCTACCTCTGACAAACACCAGTCTGTTCTCTTTATATAGGAGTTCAGTGTTTTTTGGATTTCATGTAGAAGTGAGATCATAGTGGTGCCTGGGTGGCTCAGTCGGTTGGGCGTCCGACTTCGGCTCAGGTCATGATCTCGCGGTCCGTGAGTTTGAGCCCCGCGTTGGGCTCTGTGCTGACAGCTCAGAGCCTGGAGCCTGTTTCAGATTCTGTGTCTCCCTCTTTCTCTGACCCTCCCCTGTTCATGCTCTCTCTCTCTCTGTCTCAAAAATAAATAAACGTTAAAAAAAAAAAAAGAAGTGAGATCATAATGCTATTTGCCTTTTTCTGTCTGATTTATTTCATTTAGCATAATGGCCCCTCAAGGCCCATCCATGTTGTCACAAATGGCAAGATTTAATTCTTTTTTTTTTTAGGGCTGAATAATATCCCTATCCATTCATCTTCTTTATCCATGAATACATTGACGGACACCTCGGTTGCTTCCATGGGTTGGCTACTGTGAATAATGCGGCAATGAACATGAGGTCAGATATCTCTTCAAGACAGTGTTTTCCGTCTCTTTGACAAATATCCAGAAGTGAAATTGCAGGATCACGTTGTAGTTCTGTTTTTTTTAAGTTTATTTATTTATCAGAGAGAGAGAGAGAGTGCGAGCACAAGTCGGGGAGGGGCAGAGATAGGGAGAATCCTAAGCAGGCTCTGCCCAGGCAGCGAGGAGCCCAACACAGGGCTCGAACTCACGAACTGTGAGATCATGAACTGAGCCGAAGTCAGACACTTAACCAACTGAGCCCCCCAGGCGCCCTTCTATTTTTTAATGTTTTGAGGAATGTCTATAATTGTTTCCATACTGGCTGCACTAATTACATGCTCACCAATTATGCACAAGTTCCCTTTTCTCTACATCCTCTCACCAACACTTGTTATTCCTTGTCTTTTGATGACAGCCATTCTGACAGGTGTCAGGCGGTTTTTTTTTTTTTTTTTTCTCATTGTGGTTTTGATGCATTTCTTTGATGATTAGTGATGTTGAGCACCTTTTCATGTACCTATTAAAAAAACGTCTATTCAGGTCCTCTGCTCATTTTAAATCATACTGTGTTTTTGGTATTGAGTTGTACGAGGTCTTTATATATTTTGTATATTAGTCTTTTATCAGGAATACGATTTGCAAATACTTTTTCTCATTCAGCACGTTGGCTTTTCATTTCATTGCCTTCTTTCTTCGGTACAGAAGCTTTTTGGTGTGATGTAGTCCTCCTTGTTTATTTTTGCTTTTGTTGCCTTTGCTTTTGGTGTCAGATGCAAAAAATCATTGCAAAGACCTTATCTTCATACAGATACAAACACAGATATTTATGTCTATATATCATCTGCATCTATGTCTCCAGCTCTAGCTGTACCTATATCTCCGTATATCATATGAGTGGACTGGACCAGTTAATATTGGTAAGTAGTCATTTTCAGCCAGGCCCCTAAAAGCTGGTTATGCAATTATTACAAGATATAGTGCAGTCCTTGGCTTTTAAGCCAGGGTGGATACTGTACCCACCTGAAATGCATCTCCTCTCCTTCTCCCAGAGGGGATAAGATCACACATAGACAGCTGTGCTGTCAGCTACAAAGCTCAACTGGAAGAGAAATGCCCAGTATTGCTGTGCGGATAACTGTTGGTCTCTGCAAATGTAGGGTAAGAAAGAGAAACAAAAGACATGCAGATCATACAGAAATAAAGCTATGTTTATTCAGAGATACATGATTTACAGAAAATACTATGTGGATGTAGAAAACTCAAAGGAGTCTGCAAAGAAACCACCAGAAGGGGGCGCCTGGGTGGCGCAGTTGGTTAAGCGTCCGACTTCAGCCAGGTCACGATCTCACGGTCCGTGAGTTCGAGCCCCGCGTCGGGCTCTGGGCTGATGGCTCAGAGCCTGGAGCCTGTTTCCGATTCTGTGTCTCCCTCTCTCTCTGTCCCTCCCCCGTTTATGCTCTGTCTCTCTCTGTCCCACAAATAAAAATAAAAAAACGTTGAAAAAAAAAAAAAAGAAACCACCAGAAGTAAAAAGTAAATTTAGCAAGGTCTATATCTGGATGTATATGTATATGTATATGTATATGTATATGTATATGTATATATCATCCATATATCTATATAGTGTGTATATTTTACGTGTGAGTGTTGTGTAGATACAGATAAACAGATAAATGTATTTTCCATGTACTACCAATAACCTATTTAAAAGAAATCATTTGGGAGCCACTGGGTGGCTCAGTTGGTTGAACATCTCTTAATTTTGACTCAGGTCATAACCCCAGGGTTGTGGGAATCAGTCCCAATGTAGGCTCTGAGCTGAGCGTGGAGCCTACCTAAGGCGCTCTCTCTCTCTCTCTCTCTCTCTCTCTCTCTAAAATATAAATAAATAAATAAGAATAAAGAGATCACTTAAAATAACATTTACAGGGGGCCTGGCTGGCTCAGTCCGTGGAACATGCAACTCTTGATCTTGGGGTTGTGAGTTTGAGCCCCATGTTGGGTATGGAGATTACTCAAAAATAAAATTAAAAAA
The DNA here is from genome assembly GCF_046562875.1 of Panthera onca. Lineage (NCBI taxonomy): Eukaryota > Metazoa > Chordata > Mammalia > Carnivora > Felidae > Panthera > Panthera onca. Next base: position 18,472,310 of record NC_138353.1, on the reverse strand, counting down.
AAAAAACCAACATTTACAGGGGCGCCTGGATGGCTCAATCTGTTAAGCATCTGACTTCAGCTCAGGTCATGATCTCAGAGCTCGTGAGTTCAAGCCCCGCATCAGGCTCTGTGCTGACAGCTCAGAGCCTGGAGCCTGCTTCACATTCTGTGTCTCCCTCCCTCTCTGCACCTCCCCCTCTCGCACTCTGTCTCTCTCAAAAATAAACACGAAAAAAAATAACGTTCACAAATCCCGTAAAATACTTAGGAATAAATTAGCAAAAGCTGTTCAAGACCTGTACACACAAAACTACGAAACAGTAGTTGAAAAGTTTCTCTGTACAGGGCCAGATAACAAATAATATAAATTCTGTGGCTCACATATAGTCTCTATCACATATTTTTCTTTGCAGCTCTTTAAAAATGTTAACACAATGCTTAGTGTGTTAACAGGCTTCAGCTTCACAGGCTATGAGCTGAATTTTGCCCACAGGCTATAATTTGCTGACCCTTGCTTCAAAATATAGCGGAGAGAAAATTCAAAACACCTAATTTTATACAGATATGTCCCATGCAGTGGACTGCAGAAATTAATATTGTTAAATTGCCAGTTTTGACCAGGATCCTGAAAACTGGTCTATGGATATGGGTGCCCTTGGGGCACAAGGCTTTTTTAAGCCAGGATGGATCCTTTACTCATCTGATGTGTATCTCCTGTCCCTGCACAGACAGCGATGTGGTTGGCTACAAGGATCTGTAAGAAAAGAAATGCCCTATGGGGATATGCTGGCAATTGGGGTCTCTGCCCAGCATCTTCTCAAGAGCCTGGAGCCCAGTGTAGCCAAGGGTCCACTTAAGAGGTGAACCAATCCAGACGCCTAGTAGGCAGCCCATGGGCTCATTACAGGTGTCCTAAGTACCCCGAGGACTATAAGTAATGGTAATACATGACGCCTACCTGATAAGGAGGCACCACAATCCGGTGGCTAAATTAAGGAACTCTGGAATCAGACGGACTGGGTTCAAATGGGGGCTCCGCCACCTGTACAACCTGGGGAAAGTGCTGTTTTACCAAATTGACAAAAAGGCCGTGAAGAGGACCTGCCTGCTAGGAAGAGATGTGGAAAGCAGCATCCGGGCTGGCGGGGGCATCTTGTTTCCGCCTCAGAAAACCTCGCTGCCGGGCGGGGATGCTGTCGGCTCGTACTTTCCCCGGCTGCGGGACGCGGCGAGGCGCCAGAGCCGTTCGTTCCTGGAGGCCGCGGTGTCGGGAGCCTGAACTACCTGTATGGGGATGAGGGAGGGAAAGCGTGTGCTCCACGGCTGTTCTTGCGCCGCGGCTGCTCGGGTCTGTCCTCCCCCACTTAGCACTGGCCCGCTGCACCCCCCCCGCCCCCCTCCACGGCGCAGTCGGTCACCCGGCGAGACGGCACCGCCCTAACCCTTCCTGTAAGCCGCAGCCCCCCGTGGGAGGATCAGGCTTGCTCCCGCCTTGGGCTTTGAGGCCCTTCTGCCTCCAGGGACCCCAGGAGGAAGGGCTGGCGGGCTCACAGGCCTGGCTGCCGGATGCCCCGAGAGCCTCCTGAACAGCTCCCACCTGGCGGGGCCCTTTTGGTGCCCAACGTCTGGAGCTAGGTGAGGGAAGGCTCGAAGCCCAAGCGAGCCAGCCGGGCTCTGGCCGTTGGACCCCGCCCTTTGCCCTTAGCCGCTAGTTCTTCGCGCCCTTGGCTCGCGCACCCTTTCTCTGTCATCCGTTGCGGTGATGGAGCCCAACGTTCGCCGGGCAGCGCGGCCTTGGTGGTGGAGGGGCGGGAGCGAGGAGACCCCCTCGCCTGCGCCTCCCCGCGCTCCGAAGGTTCCGCAGCGCGCACCTGCTCTTCGCTGCCACCTCCTTCCTAAGGCTGACACCGCTCGCGCCTTCTGCCCCCACGCCGCACCGGCCACCAGCGCTTCCCCGGGCTGGCTGGGATCACAGCGCCGACCCTGCGCCCCTCCATTATTAATAAGGACAATAATGCTATAGACATTATAATAGACAAGCTATTCTTGTCTTTCTAGATAACTTCATGAGTCAACATTAATGATCTGCTGGGAACGGCTCACTTTTCAAATGTGTTTCAGAGACCATCTTAATTCTCTGAAATTATAGATGAACCACAACTGCAGCCACTGTCCTAGCAGGAAACACAATTTGATAAGTGGCTGTTCTTTTCAGACAAATATATGAACTTAGATGAAATAAAATATATTTCAGGAAACGCCATTAAAAAAAAAAAACACCACGAGATAGACAAAAAGTTCTGCTTTCCTGGGTTAGAGAAAGAAAGACCAGAGAGCTTTCTGAGACACGCTGTGGGCTTTTCTACCTGCTTTCGGGCTTCTAGGCATCCTTCCTCCCTGACATAGCTTTGTCCAAAATCTGCATCTTACCCCTAATCAAACACTTATCACTATGCTCATGCTGAACTCTTTAAACACTAGTGAAGAACAATAAGATGATGACCATTCATTCTGGAGTAACGTTTACTTGGTGTCTGAGGGACATTTTCTGATATGTACATAAGTTTGTATGTATGTTGGGGGGAGGCTCCCCCCGCCATTGGGACTGTCATGGTTAAATGAGACTAACAATTGTTTCCCAAAAATGTTTGTGATTTTAAAATTTCTTTGATCTAAGAATTATCCTTCTAATTGACTGCATTTCTTCCCACCAAGGAACTCGCATTCCCCTCTGCAAAATACAAATTGCTAATGTACTCACCCCTTACCCCTGAACACATTAGTCCGACAGTTTGTTCTCATAAATAAAACTCTTGTCCTGATAAGTATTGATTGATATTTCCAGATCGCCACCTCAGGGAGCAAAATGTACACATGTAGGCTCTAACAGTCTCCAAGAAAAGTCCTGCGATCAGGGGAATGAATGCAACGGGTCTTTATTTGTCCTCGAATATCTCCAGTTCCCGCAGGGCAGGGGCAATCAGTGAAAACAGGTGGTTCTGGAATCACAGGCTTCTGCAAAGTTGTCTCTGATTTACATGAGCTGTGTGAGTTCTCACTCCAAGTCAGATGACTTCCTGTTTGTTATTTACCTACTCATCTTCAGAATGATTTCTGCTTCTTTCTCTTTGTCTTTTGGCTTACTTTGCTTCTTCTCTATTATTTTGAAATTTTCATTCTAATATTAATTGCTGTTATACAAAGTATATTCACAAGCATTTTTAACAAATCCATATGTTTACGAAGTTAATGTGAATATTCTTTATCTAAGTTCCCTGTTCCTCTCTCCTATTTCAAGAATCCAAAGAGTAAACAGTGTCATTAACTGGTATATATTCTTTAAGAAGCGCTTTTCAATTAAAAAAAGAATATTGGCTTTTATTCATTTATTACTTCTCAGTGAAATCTCCCTTAAATCTCTACTTGACCTTCTCGTGGTAATTCATCTTGTACCCCTCTATGAGATGTATAAGATTGGTGTCCACAGAAGGCTGAAAGATCATTGCTGGTCAGCTCTGTGTCTCCATGGGGGGTTCCATGCCCCAAGATTTCGGTTCCAACCGAATCTTTCGGTTTTTTGTTTGTTTGTTTATAAAAAGTCTATTGTTTTCTACTAAAAACATTGATGTCATCCTTACATTTTAGTTAAATTACATAAGGCATTTAACATACCAGGAGCAACTTTGATATGGCTTTCAAAAAAAAGATAGTTCTTTATTTTTTTTTTTAGGTTTATTTATTTTGAAAGAGAGTGAGTGAGAGAGCAGGGGAGGGGTAGAGAGGGAGGGAGAGAGAGAATCCCAAGCAGGCTCTGCACTGTCAGCACAGAGCCCGATGTGGGGCTAAAACCCACGAACCCATGAACTCAGATCATGACCTGAGCCGAAATGGAGAGCTTAACCAACTGAGCCACCCAGGAGCCCCAAAAGAAAGACAGTCCTTTAAATTAATCTAATCACCAATGCTTTGGAATAAACTCCAAATTCTGGATTACTATAAAAATGGCTATTGTGTAAAATGTTTGATTATAATATGGTAATGTAATGGTAATAACTGTAAATTTTAATAAATAATATCATGTAAATCAATAAATATTTCCCTCCACATTCTGAGGGGGGACTTATAACTACTGGGTTGTACTTAGAACTTATCAGTGGAAAGGGCTAATATACCTATTTTTTAAAGATTATACTTCAAGTTTATGCTGATATTTTTGAACCAATTTAGAAATGCAGAATTTCTACTCAATATTTATGGTTTTATATTTGCATCTACTATTACTTTAAGCTAATAACTTTTTTACAAATAAAAATTCTAATAATTTTGTTAATGTGATAATATACAACAATTTAAGATTTCTTTGAAGTTTTGGGGCACCTGGGTGGCTCAGTCGGTTGAGCGTCCGACTTCGGCTCAGGTCATGATTTCATAGTCCGTGAGTTCGAGCCCCACGTTGGGCTCTGTGCTGACAGCTGGGAGCCTGGAGCCTGTCTCAGATTCTGTGTCTCCCTCTCTCTCTGAACCTCCCCTGTTCATGCTCTCTCTGTCTCAAAAATCAATAAAGGTTAAAAAAAATTTTTTTTTTAAAGATTTCTTTGAAGTTTTAAAACCTTTTTATTTTAGTGGCACCCGGGTGGCTCCATTGGTTAAGTCTGACTTCAGCTCAGGTCATGATCTCACGGTTCATGAGTTCGAGCCCTGTATCAGGTTCTGTGCTGACAGCTCAGAGCCTGAAACCTGCCTCGGATTCTGTGTCTCCCTCTCTCTCTGCCCCTCCCCTGCTCACGCGTTGTCTCGCTCTCAAAAATAAGTAATAAACATTAAAAAAAATTTAATAAATAAAACCTTTTTATTTTGAAATATTTATTTTCAGAATAGTTTTAGTGATAATACAGAATGTTCCCTATACCTGTCACCCAGTATCTCCCATTGTCAACATCTTCTATAACCATGTACATTTATCCAAGCAGGAAATTAATATTGGCTTAATGCTATTTAATACATTGCAGACCTTATCTGGTTTTCTCCAGTTTTTCCACTAATATACTTTTCTGTTCCAGGATTGTCTTTCATGACCTGTATACTTTTGAGGAATAGTAATCTGTATCTATCTACATACACATATATATTGTATGTATTATATGGATATGTATAATAATATATATTAGAGAGAGAGAAGGGGGCTATATAGAGGGTATATATTCTAATATATATATAGCCTCTATTATAGAATAATACTCGGGCATCTGTGTGGCTCAGTCAGTTAAACATCCAATTCGTGGTTTTCGGCTCAGGTCATGATCTCACAGTTTGTGGGATCAAGCCCCACATCAGGCTCTGGGCTGACAGCACAGAGCCTGCTTGGGATTCTCTCTCCCTCTCTCTCTGGCCCTCCCCTGCTCACACACACACACATACTCTCTCTCTCTCAAAATAAATAAAATAAACAGAAAAAATAGAATAATACTCAATTTGGGTTTGTCCAATGTTTTCTCATTATTATTTGATGTTATATATTTGGGGGAAGAACGCTACACAGGGGAAGTGTCTTCACCTCATTATATCAAGGAATGCGTAATATAAACATGATTTATGTCCAGTGATAACAAACCTTGATCACTTAGTTAAGGCAGTACCTGCCAGATTTCTCCACTGTAAAGTTAATGTTCTTCCCCTTTCATATTGTTTGTTACATACCAGTCACTATGCCCAATCCCCATGGGAGACAAATTAGGCTTTGCCACCTGGAAGAGAGAAGTATCACATGTTTAAACAACTGTAGTCTAATTAGTAAACATTTTGGGAGAGTTATTTTGAGATTAAAAATATTATAAGACCCTTTCATTTTTCCATTAATTTGCAGCTGGAAACCAATTCCTACAAGGCTAAAAATGTATTGTTGTTCATAAGTAAAATCCTAAGTATCCCATATGCAAACACTGTTGAAAGGATATTTGGCTTGATAGAACATTGAGCTAACACCAAAAATGAGTGTAATATAGGCTTACTAAGACCAGATCTACAAGTCAAAGCGAATTTTGTTTGATTGTATGCAGATTTACTACTACATTAAAGAAAAGAATGCCATAAGGGCTACAGATTCAGACAAGTATTATTGGAAAAGGGAAAAGAGTAAAGATATCCTAATGTATAATGGTACAGAAACATTTCTTTTAAAGATATGTGTTTAATTAATCCTATTGTATTTACATTTTCCATTTTAAAGTTCTTACATTTATGTATCTTAAGAATACATAATACAAAAATACACAATAATATAGCATACAAAGTTTAAATATCTAGTAAGAAGTTGCTGTATCAGAGGATGGAAACATTTTTCTCACACGTGTTTGTCTTTTTTTTTTTTTTTTAATTTTTTAATGTTTATTTATTTTTGAGAGAGAGACAGAGTGCGGGAGGGGCAGAGAGAGGGAGACACAGAATGCAAAGCAGGCTCCAGTCTCTGAGCTGTCAGCACAGAGCCCGACATGGGGCTCGAACCCACGAACCGGGAGATCATGACCTGAGCCCCAGTGGGATGCCTAAGAGGTCGGATGCTTAACTGACTGAGCTACCCAGGTGCCCCTCACACGTGTTTGTCTTATCCTTATGAATTGTCACCAGTAGTAGTTCTATTGATGTTCTATTTAATAACATTTCTGTAATAGAAAAGTAAACAATACAGAAAGATAAATAATTTCAAACACCTACTTTTCATATTTTTATGTTAAACTAAAAACACAATTTAGAATACATTATTATGGTTTTGGGAGGTCTGGTATGGCAGTGCCCTGGCTTGGCTCTCTGCTTCGGGCCTCAAGCGTCCGCCCGATAGCGAACACCTGAATCCTCAACTCTGCCTTCCCAGGTGGGGTCAGGTACTTATTCGCGTCCTTTGCGCCGCGACCTCAGCCCATCAAACTCTCCCAGCCCCATAAAAGGTCGGGTTGTCAGCTCAGCGGGAGCCTGCGCCTGCGCCTGCGCCATCCGAGGACCGATGGGAACTCCCCAGGCTCCCGGGAGCGGGGTTGGGTGGTCCTTGTGGGCGGCGGGAACGCGTAGGTTTTACGATTTTAGCGCGCCAGACTACGTTTCCCGAGGCTACTGCGCTCAGGCCAAAGAAACCTGGGATTACACTTCCCCAAGGCCGCGGGGGCAACCTGGACCTCAGCCTCCCCCCCCCCCCCCCCCCCCACTGTTTCGTGATTGTTGGCGCGGCAGAAAACCGACACCCGGCCTCGTGGAGAGAGTTCTGCAGAGTCAGACCCGCCCACAGGGCAACGTGGACCTCTGTGAAGGGGAACAGTGAGTGTGGGGCGTGCGGGGAGCGGCGAGGGGTCGGGCCGAGGCTGCCCGCATCCCCGGCGTGCGTGAGCCTGAGCCGGAACAGCTGGGGGCGGGAGGGGGACTGTGTGGTTTGGACCAGGGGTGTGCGCCCGCCAAGGCTAGGAGGGGTATCATTGTGACCCATGTTCCAGGTTCCTGTGGCCCCTCTCTCCTCTCAGCCACGTGGTCTGTCCTAGACTGGAGGCCCCCAGAGGGAGGTCGGTTAGGGAGCCCCTGAATGAAGCTTCCCAGCAGGACCCGCCGGAAAGCCCGGAGCTGATCTGGAGATGGGAATTTAATTATTTTATTTTATTTTTTAATTTTTTAAATATTTATTTTTGAGAGAGAGAGAGAGAGAGAGAGCGTGAGCAGGAGAGGGGCAGAGAGAGAGAGAGAGGGAGACACAGAACTCGGAGCAGGCTCCAGGCTCTGCACTGTCAGCACAGAGCCCCATGCGGTGGCTGGAACTCATGAACCAGGAGATGTGCCGAAATCCGAAGTCGGAGGCTTAACCGACTGAGCCACCCAGGCGGCCCAAGAAAAATAGCTGAGATATGGGAGCAACTCAAACATCCATCAATAGATGAATGGATAAAGAAGATGAAGTGTACATATACAATGGAATAGTATTCATAAAAAAGAATAAAATCTTGCCATTTGTGATAACATGGATGGACCTAGAGATGATTATGCTAAGTAAAATAAGTCAGAGAAAAACAAATACCATATGCTTTCACTTGTATGTTGAATATAAAAACAAGACAACAAGCAAACAAAACAGAAACAGACTCAAAAATAACAGAACAAACTAGTGGTTGGCTGGCAGTGGGGTGGGGTGGGGGGAGGATTGGTGACAGACATCAAAAGGTACAAACCTCCAGTCAAGGCACAGAGATGTGAAGTACAAGATAGGAAATATAAGCAATAATATTCTAATAACTTTGGTGGCAGGTGATAACCAGACTTATTGGGGTGGTTGTTTCATAATGTGTAGAAATGTCAAGTCACCGTGTTGTTTATGTGAAACTGACATTATATGTCGACCACACTTCAATTACAAAAAAAAATTCCAACCAAAAACAAACAAAAAAAAAAAGAATGTAGGAGTGTCAGGAGGAGAATCTGTTCAAAGCAGAACTGTGTAGCCGGATATTAGCTCCAGATCAGCGTCCCCAGAATGAAGGCCTAGCCAGAAAGCGTCCTGCTGAAGGTCTAACTCTGTCTTCCTTGAAGAAGTGCTGTTGGCTCGGCATCCAGCTGTGTGCAGCTCGGTTCACTGGGGTTCGGCTTTATCCAGAATCCCTCTGTTCTCCAAAACTTTATGTGAGGGTGGCTGTAGCATAACGTGGAAGCTGAAATGGAGGGACAAGAAGGCTTACTGGCTGAAGCTATTGGGAACCCTAAAACCTCCTTTTCTTCTCTCATCTCTGGGTTTTCTAGAGTTTGAACTTCTCTACTAGAGGAATCCCCAGGAAGACTGATCGGTTCTTACATTTCTAAAAGCATAGCCGTTTAAGTTGTTACTCCTTGAAATACTGGGATTTTTACACTACGTAGATATTTTCTTTTCTTTTTAAAAAATTTTTTGATGTTTATTTTTGAGAGAGAGAGAGAGGCAGAGGTAGGGACAGAATCCGAAGCAGGCTCCTGGCTCTGAGCTGTCAGCACAGATCCCGACGCGGGGCTCCAACTCACGAACCGTGAGATCATGACCTGAGCCGAAGTCGGACGCTTAACCGACTGAGCCACCCAGGCGCCCCTAGACTACGTAGATATTTTCATCAATTAACCTGAGGCGTTCTTCCTAAGCGGGCACTATCTAATTACCTGCTTGGTTCCTTCTCTTTGAGACAGTGCCAAACGATTGCTTCCTCCTTGCAAGGTCGCCTTTTCTGACTGGTGTTCATTAATTCATCGAGCAAATTACGGAACAGGCCCTACGTGATGAGTCTTTGCTAAAGGACTGTGATGGAGCAGTGAAGATGTGAAGCCTCGTGAATTATTGGAGCTCCTTTGTGTCAGTCAGTGGTTTGGTGAGTTTGAGATACTGGCCTCATTTGGCCATACATCAGAAGGTTAAAAAATCTCCACAGACCTACGGATTTTGTACCAATTGGTCTCTTTTTTTTTTTTTTTTTTTTTAATGTTTATTTATTTTTGACAGAGAGAGAGACAGAGCATGAGCAGGGGAGGGGCAGAGAGAGAGGGAGACACAGAATCGAAAGCAGGCTCCAGGCTCTGAGCTGCCAGCACAGAGCCCGATGCGGGGCTCGAACTCACAGACCGCGAGACCATGACCTGAGCCGAAGTCGGACGCTCAACCGACTGAGCCACCCAGGTGCCCCCCAATTGGTCTCTTAATATGATGAGATCGCATGCTCTGGGAGGCTTTTAGGGACACAGCGGGGACATAACTATGACTTGGAAACATTGATACCGTTCCTGCGGGGCGATGCCCGAGAGCATGTACTAGGTCAGTTTTGTGGTGGCAGGGGACCTGCTAGACTCGGGTGGCATTCGTTTGATTTGAATCACCTTCGTCATAGTCCACTAACTGAGGAACAGCAGAAGTGTTGAGTGATGAGTGTTAAATGACACTATGAGCATATTGTCCTAAACAGTAGCTTAACATAGATTACCAGCATTGGGGAAATCTGAGACATTTGGTCCAGTCTTGTAAAAATATAAAATAATGCCTAACTCTGATATATATTCATGAAAGGTACTTCTATTTCATCATGAAAATGTTTCTATTAGTAAAGGAAAATGTTGATGATGTAATCTGACATGATAATCTTGAAGTTTCAGAAATTAGCAAATTTGTATAATACCTATTTTCTAAAATAAAGATTTTATGCTTGGGAAAAAAAACTTCTCTTAAAGGGAAAATAGTGCAGAGATTAATATTTCTTGAGAATTTTTTGGGTTGGGTACTGAGCAGGCAGTGTCTTTGTGTCTGTGATTTACTTTAACAGAGAAACTTGGATTATTTTGTCAGTTTCTCAACAGGTCTGAAGTCCCGTGGTATCCTACAACACACAGAAAATTTTGTCCCTAGCAACAGGGTTCTTCCAGAACATGCAGATATTCTGATTCATAATACTTTTTAGGTCATAAGCTTTGAACCTACTTCATTGTTCTGATTGCTCCCTTGCCACATGGAAACTTTTTATTTCCTCTTCTTTCATCTTAAAAACTTTTTTTTTTTTTAACTGCCCCAGAAATATGTGGGTTTGCCATTTCAGGGACCAGTGACATTCAGGGATGTGGCCGTAGCCTTCTCTCAGCAGAAATGGGAGAGTCTGAATTCTGCTCACAGGGACTTATACAGACATGTGATGTTGGAGAACTGTAGTAACTTGGTCTCACTGGGTAAGTTTTCCTCTTTCAAGTAAATTAGAGTCTTCTCCCTCAAACACTTTCTTCCTTGTACCTTTTAGGGCTATCTTAAGAAGTGAATGTACTTTCTTCTCTCTGTTCCCAAAGAAATGGCTTGACCTTTGTTGGGCTGGAAAGGATGAAATGGCAGGATTAGAACCGGAGGTGTTTATTGCATAAACATTGACAAAGGCCAAATTTCCTATTATGTTTATGCTCAAAATTGCTGTAAGTGCTCCGTTAATATCTGAGCCACCTGCCAGCAGAACAGCTGGACAGAGGGTCCTGGTTTGTCCTATCTGAAGAGCCTGTGCAACCGACACAGTGGTCGGTTGGATAAACAAATAAATTTAAAACTGAAGTTACTGGACGCCTGGGTGGCTCAGTCAGCTGAGCGTCTGACTTCCGCTCAGGTCATTGTAATAGGTCAACTTATAAGCTATCAGAAAGCTTATTGTATATAAGTTCGGCTTAAACTCACCTTTCATGAATAATTGAGATAAAAGCTTATGTAGTTCCCTATTAGGGTTATCGCAAATTACTAACCGCCCTATCTCACTTCTGTAACTTCGCCTGCTTGCTTAATAGATAACTTAGGTTGCAAAATGCTCCCCCACCCCTTCTACCAAGATCTAGCCTAGTCAAGACCAACGTGTAAAAAGTCACGAACTCACTGCTCCACGGTATCTTAGGTGTCTAACTGTGATTGGTCATTTTAAAATCCATTAGGACAAAGAACTTTAAATTGATAGGTTCCCGCCAAGACTAACGTCTGTGTGTTAGTCTGATGAAATGCTGTAAGTTGAAATTGGTTAACTAAATAATGACGTACTCTTACTTGCTAAAATCCATATAAGCTCGCTGCTACCTTTGTTCGGGGGCCATTCTCTGCACTTTTCTCCTTAAGATCAGGAGATGAGATTTGGCCCGGCTGTGAATAAAATCTTGTGTTGCTTCTATTCAGCGTCTGGTGGTGTTGTTGTTTTTTGGTTTTTGGTTTTTTTTTTTTTTTTTTTTTTGTCTCTTCGACAGCACCCTGTTTCATTTGGAGGTTCCACCGAGATTCTATGACCACCCAAGATTCGGAGGCTGAAGCGGAACAGCTAGGGAAGAGCTCTGAGAGACGTTCCTCGGCCCCGGCCTTCCGTTCTCAGACCTGGCTTAAAAGTAAGGTATGCGGGGTGGCGCCTGTTTTCTGTTACTGGCCAGATCTGATTCTAGGAGGGAAGGCTGGACGCGGCTTAACTTCGCCCTAGCTGGTGTCTGGTGGAGACGTCCCCAGCACCCTCTGGGTCTCCGGACCATCCAGGTCTTCGGACCGTCTGGGTTGGGCTTGATCACCCCCACCATTTGCTCTACGTTCAGTGCTCTGTGTGCCCTGTTAAACGCTTCCTGTTAACCTATCATTATCTCTGGTGTGACCCACTGTTTAACCTCCGTCATGGGTCAGTCTTTGTCCGAGCCTTGCTCCCCCTTAAATGCGTGCTAAATAACTTCTCTGGTTTCAGAAAAAGAGGAAGGAACTATGGCTGTAACCTAAAGCCATCCTGGCTGCGGACATATTGCCAACTGGACTGGCTGACATTCTCTGGGGTTGACTGGCCCCCAGAGGGCTCCTAGAATCTTAACCTTGCTTATGCTGTCCGCAGGATTTGTCACGATGTTCATCCCCACCAGGAGCCATATGCTGTGACTTGGGTCGACCTCCTAGAAGACCCACCTTCCTGGCTGAGAGAGTGCCAGAAACAGGGCCAAAAGCTGTCATCCGGCATCTCCCTTTCCCACTCCCCTTCCTGTTCTCCTCCAAACTCCAAACCCTTGCTTCCCGTCACTTAGCCTCCAAAGAGGCTTTACCCGGTGCTTCAGGAGATACCCAAGGGAGGGACTTGTTATCCGATCCTTAGAGACCAGCTCCTTATCCCCAGACTCCACTAGCTCCCCAGGAACCAAAAGCCGCAGGTGACCCTTTGACTAGTCCCCCACACACCAGATCAGGAGCCCTCTGTAGAGGAGAACACCAGTCCTCTGATGCCCCAGTTCCCATCCTTCCTCTTAGGCAAATGGCTCCGGCTCCCGGTCCAGACGGGCAGCCAACACACCGGAAGCTTGTCTACACTCCTTTCTCCACCACGGACCTCTATAACTGGAAAACTCAGAACCCGCCTTTCTCTGAAAACCCCCAGGGCCCAATTGACTTATTGAGCTCTATTTTCACCACTCACTTACCTACTTGGGAAGATTGTCACCAACTCTTGCAGGTCTTCCTGACTTCCGAGGAAAGGGCCCGAGTGCTCCGGGAAGCAACGAGAGCAGTCCTTGGTCCGGATGGAATGCCTACCACAGACCTTCGCAGAACTGAGCATGTTTTCCCTTCCACACCGCCCCAACGGGACCCTAACACAGATAATGGTAGGGAGCGTCTACTTCAGTATCGCCAGATTGTAACAGGGGCTTCGCGCAGCAGCACTAAAGCCCACCCATCTGACAAAAACTCATGACACGGTCCAAGGACCGAATGAGTCGCCTGCAGCCTTCCTTGAAAGGCTTTACCAGGCTTACCGCTTATATTCTCCTATTGACCCCGAGGCAACAGAGAACCGAAAAACCATTAACATGGCTTTCGTTTCTCAGTCGGCCCCAGACATCCGTAAAAAGCTCCAAAAATTAGAAGGATTCAAAGGGAAGGTAATTTCAGAGTTGGTAGAAATAGCCCAGTGAGTTTTTCAGAGCAGGGACAGCCCTGCCATTATGCAGGGGAAGGAAATAGGGAAAGTCCTCGTACCAGCCTGGGGAAAACCCCCAGGCAACAGCAAAGGACAGGGAAGGCCTCAACCCTGCCAGAAAGGACCCCGAGCAACATTGGGAAAAAATCAATGTGCTTATTGTAAGGAAGAAGGACATTGGAAAGATAAATGCCCTAACAAAAAGCCTCCCATCCTGGTCGCCCAGGAACAATGATGCCACCACAGCTCCCCTCTTTCCCTGAATCCCCAGGAGCCTGTGGTTACCCTCAACGTAGAAGGGAAAGAACCTAGATTCCTGGTTGACACTGGGGCTATGTATTACGTTCTTAAAGAACCCTTAGGACCTGTGATTAAAGAAAAGGTATATATTCAGGGAGCCACCGGACGAACGCAAGGCTACCCATGGACTCGTGCCCGAATCACAAACCTAGCTCATTCCTTTGTGCTCATACCTGATTGCCCATATTCCCTTCTGGGGAGAGATCTGTTGCACATGCTTAAGGCCCAAATCTCCTTTACCGGAAATTCTATAGACTTGAACCTACCGCCACCTGCCATTCTAGTTCCCTGCCCTATATCAGAGGAGTATCTATTCTTAGAAAAACCAGAGTGGAAAGCCTCTCCATTAATAGCAAAGTGGAAAGAGACAATTCCTACAGTTTGGGCTGAAACTAACCCCCCTGGACTAGCCATTCGACAAGCGCCGCTAGTGATCCAGCTAGCTGCCACAGCCACCCCCATCCGGGTGAGGCAATATCCATCCCATCAGCCAGCAGGCGAGGGAGGGAATTGCCAAACACATCAACCGCTTGCGAGAAGCTGGGCTCCTAATGCCATGCCATTCCCCCTGGAATACTCCCTTGCTTCCTGTCCCAAAACCTGGGACTTCAGAATATAGGCCGGTACAAGACCTCAGAGAAGTTAACAAAAGGGTGGAGACAATTCATCCTACAGGCCCCAACCCCTACACTCTCCTGAGTGAACTCTCCGAATTACCGCCTTTACTCTGTCCTGGACTGAAAGGATGCATTCTTTGCTTTGCCGATTGCAAAGGTCAGTCAGCCTATTTTTGCCTTTGAATGGACAGACCCAGACGGAACCTACAACGGACAGTTAACCTGGACTCGACTGCCCCCAAGGGTTTAAAAACTCCCCTAGTCTTTTTGATGAGGCTCTTCGAAGGGATTTGGTCCCCTACTGGGAGAGCCACCCAGATGTTACGCTGTTACAATATGTAGATGACTTGCTCCTAGCCGCCGACTCCTGAGAGAACTGCGCAAAGGCTACGGAGGACCTGCTAAGGGAGTTAGATGTCCTGGGATATAAAGTTTCCGCAAAAAAAGGCGCAAATTTGCTTGGACTCTGTAATATACTTGGGCTACCAACTGCATGAAGGCAAGCGATCGCTGGGGCCGGAAAGAATCCAAGCTATCCTCAACATTCCTAAACCCACAACTAAAAGGCAGATCAGGGAGTTCCTAGGGGCCGCTGGGTATTGCCGCCTCTGGATACCGGGTTTCGCTGAAATGGCAAAACCCCTGTACTCCGCTACTGGGGGTGAAGGAACTGAGCTGGTCTGGGGAGAACAAGAAGATAGGGCTTTCGAGCAAATCAAGAGCACCCTTACCCAAGCCCCAGCCCTAGCTTTACCTGATATTACCAGACCCTTCCAACTATTTGTACATGAGATCCGGGGCGTTGCGAAAAGGGTCCTTACTCAAACTTTGGGCCCCTGGAAACGACCCGTAGCCTGCTTGTCCAAGCGGCTGGACTCTGTTGCCACCGGGTGGCCCAGTTGCCTCAGAGCTGTTGCCGCCACTGGTTAAAGAAGCTTCCAGACGAACGCTTGGGCAAGACCTTCAGATCACAGGACCTCACGCAGTAGCGTCCCTGCTGCGCTCCCCACCAGACCGATGGATCAACGCACGAATCCTCCAGGATCAGGTATTGCTACTGGACCCTCCACGCATCGCTTTCCTGAAGACAGAGGCTTTAAATCCAGCCACATCGCTGCCTGATGACGACTCAGAGGCCCCACTCCACGATTGCTCGGAAACTGGGAGTACTCTGACGGGACTGAGGAGGGACTTAAGAGGTCAACCTCTGCCAAAGGTGGATTTCGAGCTGTTCTCTGATGGCAGCCGTTTTGTCAAAGATGGACTCGGACACGCAGGTGCAGCTGTAGTGACTCAGGACCAGGTTATCTGGGCCCGAGCCCTTGAGCACGACACTTCTGCCCAAAGAGCAGAGCTGGTGGCTCTAGCCCAGGCCCTCAGATGGGCAAAGGGAAAAACGGCGAACGTCTTCACGGATAGCAGGTAGGCCTTCGCCACTGCCCATGTTCGTGGAGCTCTATATGAGGAAGGAGGACCGTTAACATCAGGAGGGAAGGAAATTAAAGATAAAAAAGAAATCCTGGCCCTACTGGGAGCCTTATGGCTTCCTAAATAGGTGGCCGTTATACATTGCAAGAGCCACCAAAAGGCAGACTCGCCCCGAGCGAAAGGAAGCGCCTTTGCTGACGCAATGGCAAAGGCCACAGCAGAAAGAGCTGTTCTCCCGACTAAAATTTTGCCTCTGCTGCCTCTACGCTTTCTCCCCTCGGAACCGTTTTAGACCAAAGAAGAGCTACGCCTGATAGAAACCTTGAGGGCAAAAAGAGATGACCGGCATTGGTATCACCTCGAGGACGGACGCATCTTCATACCAGAAGCTATAGGACGGACCTGGCTCCCGCAAGTCCACAGCTCCACGCATCTAGGGGCAACCAAGTTGTCTGAACTAGCCCAAAGAGACTATTTTATTGCAAACCTCAATAAAATCGTACAAAGCCTAGGAGACCGATGCAAAGCCTGTGCTCAGACTAACCCATCTCCCAAGTTAAATTTTTCAGGACAGAGACTACGTGGACAGATGCCTGGAGAAATATGGGAACTTGACTTCACTGAGATGAAACATGGACCCTTTGGCTATCATTATCTCCTCGTACTAGTGGACACCTTCTCTGGATGGGTAGAGGCTTTCCCCACTAGAACAGAGTCCGCTCAGATAGCGGCTAAGAAATTACTCAATGAATTGGTTCCCCGATTGGGCATCCCTATTGGTCTGGGATCAGATAACGGCCCGGCTTTCATAGCCCAGATATCTAAAATGTTGGCCAAAAACTTACAAATAAATTGGAAATTACGTTGTGCCCACCACCCCCAGAGTTCAGGGCAGGTAGAAAGAATGAATACAACTCTAAAAGAAACCTTCGCTAAATTAATTCCAGAAACTGGCGAAAACTGGGTAGGCCTCCTTCCTTTTGCCCTCCTCAGAGGACTCTGTATACCTTACGTAAGAGGCATTCCCCCCTTTGAAATCCTATTTGGAAGACCACCTCCCTTGCTTCCAAGATTGGGAGATGAACAACGGGCGGAAATCTCAAACCAACATCTCCTTAAGTCCTTGCAGGCTCTACAACCTTCCAGCCATCCATAACCTAGTAAAAGAAAGCCGGAGAGAACCGCCCTCTACAGTCGAACCATCAGACCAAGGACTCAGACCTGGAGATTGGATCTGGGTGCAACGTCACACCTCCCCAAATTTAGAGGCACGCTGGGTTGGGCCCTATCCGATCATCCTGTGCACCCCATCCGCTGTGACAGTTGCTGGCCGGAGCCACAGGATGCATCGCTCTCAAAGTGGCACACCCCGACCACGTTCCTCTACAATGGACTGTCAAACGGACCGAAAATCCTTTGGAGGTCCGGCTGGTAAAAGAATCTGCTGGGTAATTTTGTTCTTAATAATTTCCCTGGCTGGAGGGACATTTTCTGACCATGCCCCTGTCCGGTACCGTTGGATAGTTAGCAAAACCACTACGGGACAGGTTTTAGCAAATTCTACCTCTTACGCTTCCCCTGCCTTGACCTTTAATCTGTGTCTTCTGTTCCCCATTGAGTGGAAACAACCATGATATCAAGGTGCTACCGGAGTTTTGCCTTACCAGGGAACCCCAGACTGCCTAAGTTTCAAAGGAGTACAGTTTTATGCTTGTCCCTCTGATACGCCCCCCGGCTGTCAAGGACGAGGCCAGTTTCACTGTGCCTCATGGGGTTGTGAAACCATAGCTGACTGGGTTACTGAAAAGGATCAGTTTATACTGTCTATAAGAGCAGTGTCTATGACCAAGAGCCAACACCTAGTCACTGTCATTAAAAATGGTTTAGATCCCCGATGGAATATGGGGAGAACATGGGGATTGAGACTATACGTTTCTGGTCTTGATCCCGGCACTGAGTTCACCATTCAGAGGTTTAGAGTCACCCCTAGAGCGCCCATTGGGCCCAATGCTGTAATTAACCCTCTCCCTGACCCTGGAAAACTGCCCCCCCAGGCCTCTAGCCTGGTCATCAGCTAAGTCTACGGCCCGTTCACCCACCACTACTGCCCTTATGTTGACTCCTTCCCCCGATAGGAACAAACCTGAAATAAGAGAGACCGATACCTTTAAAGCCTTGTACTATACCTTTAAGTTTTTAAATGCCACCAACCCTAACATCACTTGGGATTGTTGGCTATGTTTGAATCCTAGGCCCCCCTACTACATAGGAATAGGTGCTCCGGTCCCTTTGGGAACGAGGGAAGACCAAGTCAGGAATTTGAGCCATGGCCAGATAGAGGGTCATTGTACCTGGGGGCAGAACCCAAGTCTCACCTTAGGAGATCTAGAAGGAATGGGGACTTGTTTCTATGCTGGAAATTACCAGATAAAACAGCCCAGGTATTTGGCTTATTGTAACAGCACCATCTACTTGCCAAATAATACTCATGTGGGGGGTACCCTTTACTTCCTTGTACCGCCCTCTGGGACTTGGTTCGCTTGCTCCTTGGGTTTAACCCCTTGTTTAAACCTCCACCTTATAATCAAGAGGTCTGATTTCTGCATTCTAGTCCACCTCCTACCCCAGGTCTTCTACTTTTGAGGTGAAGGAGGAAAAGAACACCTAGGTTTCATTCCCCAGTCTCGATTTCCGAGGGAACCCATTTCTCCTATCCTAGTGCCCCTCTTTGTAGGACTGGGGGTTGCAGGATCCATTGGCGTAAGTACTGCCGCTTTCATCACCGGGGATCAGAACTTCAAATTACTAAGCAAACAAATTGATCAGGATATATCAGAATTAGAAAGGAATATTGATAAACTGTCTGAATCTGTAAACTCTTTAGCAGAGGTGGTACTTCAGAATCGGAGGGGCTTAGACCTGTTATTTTTACAACAAGGAGGGCTTTGTATGGCCCTTGGGGAACAGTGCTGTTTTTATGTCAATAATTCAGGAATCATCAAGCAGACCTTGAGTCAGGTCAGACAACGATTAGAGGAAAGAGAAAGACAAAGACAAATTAATCCAAATTGGTATGAGTCTATATTTTCCTGGTCCCCTTGGCTAACAACTCTCCTAAGTGCCCTTGCGGGACCCCCTATCTTTCTCTTTCTGGCTATAACTATAGGACCCTGTTTGATAGAACTACTACTTCAGTTCATACATCAAAAAATAGGATCTATAAAGCTTATGGTATTATGTAGCCCATACGTCCCACTAGCTCAAATGCCAGAATAAGGTTATTCAAAGGTTTGAATAACTAACAAACAGGAGTGTGGAATGTAATAGGTCAACTTATATCAGAAAGCTTATTGTGTATAAGTTCGGCTTAAACTCACCTTTCATGAATAATTGAGATAAAAGCTTATGTGGTTCCCTATTAGGGTTATTGGAAATTACTAACCGCCCTATCTCGCTTCTGTAACTTCGCCTGCTTGCTAAATAGATAACTTAGGTTGCAAAACGCTCCCCCCACCCCTTCTACCAAGATCTGGCCTAGGCAAGACCAACATGTAAAAAGTCAGAACTCACTGCCCCACGGTATCTTAGGTGTCTAATTATGATTGGTCGTTTTAAAATCTATTAGGACAAAGAACTTTAAATTGATAGGTTCCCATCAAGACTAATGTCTGTGTGTCACAGTATGATTGGGTACCATGAAATGCTGTAAATTGTAATTGGTTAACTAAATAATGACGTACTCTGACTTGCTAAAATCCACATAAGCTCACTGCTACCTTTGTTCGGGGGCTGTTCTCTGCACTTTTCTCCTTAAGCTCAGGAGATCAGGTTTGGCCCGGCCGTGAATAAAATCTTGCCTTCCTTCTATTCGACGTCTGGTAGTTTGTTTTGTTTTGTTTTCTCGACAGCACCCTGTTTCAGTCATGATCTCGTAGTTTGCAAGTTCAAGCCCCAATTTGGGCTCTCTGCTGTCAGTATGGAGCCTGCTTGGGGTTCTTTCTTTCCGTCTCTCTCTGCCCCTCCTCCACTCATGCTTTCTCTCTCTCTCTCTCTCTCTCTCTCAAAAATAAGCGTTAAAAAAAAAAGGGGGGGGGCGCCTGGGCGACTCAGTTGGGTAAGCCTCCAACTCTTGGTTTCTGCTCAGGCCATGATCTCAGGGCTTTGTGGGTTCAAGCCCCGTGCCTGGGCTCTGTGCTGGCAGCATGGAGTCTACTTGTAATTCTCTCTCTCTCCCTCTTTCCCCCTCCCCCACTCACACCGTGTGTGTCTGTCTCTCTCAAAAACAAACAAAAACGGAAGTTACTGCATTTTCTTTCTTACAAAACAGTTACCCGGGGGCACCTGGGTGATTCAGTCATTATCTGACTTTGGCTCAGGTCACCATCTCACAGTTTCTGAGTTTGAGTCCCACAGCGGGTGAGCTCAAGCCCTGCTTTCTCTCTCTCTATCTTCCTCTCTCCCCCGCCCTCTCTCCTTCTGCCCCTTCTGGGACTCTCTCTGCCCTTGCTCACTTGAGCCTTCTCTCCTCTCTCTCAAAAACAAGAACAAAATAATTACCCTGATTTTATAGTTAAAATGTATAATTCATGAACTTTGCATTTAAGATTGAATGAATATCTTAGAGATGTCTCAAGAATCTTTGTCTTTTCTCTTAGAAAAATAACATTGATAATGTTAACTCACAAGAAGACAATACACAGGTGAGTGTATTGTTTACTATGTACCAATCACTATTCTACACCCTACATTTTTGTGTTTGATTTGTATTAACTGATCTCTATCCTCACAACCATCCTGTGTCATGGGTACTATTTTTGTAACCATTTCAGATAAGCATGTTGGAGCACAGTGAATTTAAGTGAGTTTCCCAAAGTCGCACAGCGGGTAGGAGGCAGAAGCAGGAATTTGAATGCAAGCGCTCTGGTTCCATGGTCTGTGTTCTCAATTACAAGGTCATGCTTTCTGTCAAGATGTGAGAGAGAGAGAGAGAGAGAGAGAGAGAGAGAGAGAAAGAAAAGTAGATTTCACTCAAAATAAAAGCTTTTCCCCATCTGTCTGGATTCTTGAATCCCCTTGCCCTTCCCGGAAATACTTACCACTATCATTTTGACCTCTAGTTTATTCCAAGTTCTAAGCTCAAAGTATTTTTTAATTCATATTTTATTTCTTTGCTACCTTGTAAGCTGGACATTCCCTTTCTAAACCACATGTGATTACTTTATCGGAAGGCTGGAAAGAGCCCTGGATGATAGCGAGGGAAGATCAAAGAAGACCGCGCACAGGTGAGTAAGATCCCATCGGGTAGAGAAGCCCTCACTGGGTCAGGGAGGAGGCGCTTTTCTGAGCTGTCGCTTGGAACTGTCCCTTCAAAGGGAGCCCAAGCAAGGCCTGCGTGGAAAAGCCTGAAACTTGGGAGAAAGGGGACTATCTCACCAAAGTGTCCAAAGAAACCTTGTCTTTGCGAATTTTAACACTCATTCACCTCTTATTTCCCTGTCATTTTATCGGGCCTCTTCTCTTTCATAGGGCAGTATTTCCAGTGCATCTTGAATTTGACTGCTTTCAGCTCCTCTCCTGCATTTAGATTTATTTGTATATTCAGAGGTGGTGATAACGGAGCAGAGACAAGAACAAGAAGGGCGTAGGCTATATGATTATATAGAACATTCCAGGCAGCGTGAACAGCAAACGTACATGCTTTGAGGTGGGAGTGAGCTTTGGGTGATTCAGGAGCAATAAGCAGACCAGAACAGAATTAATGAGGGGGCAGCAACAAGAAAAAAGGGAGAATGTCAGAAGAGGCCGAGTCTTGTATATATTTTTGTTAATTATCAGGAATTTGGATTCTTTCCTGAAAGTGACTAAAAGGCATGATCTAATTTACATTTTTCCAATCTTAAATTAAAAAAACACTTTTGTTAAATGAGATAAAAACTAGAAAACCATATTAAAATATACAGCTTAATGAATTTCTATAAGGAAGATATCCTTATAAAATTTTTTTTTTAATGTTTAAGAGAGAGAGGGAGGGAGAGAGAGCGTGAGCAGGGGAGGGGCAGAGAAAGGGAGAGACAGACTCTGAAGCAGCTCCAGGCTCCGAGCTGTCAGCACAGAGCCCGACGTGGGGCCCGAACTCGCGAACCATGAGATCATGACCTGAGCCGAAGTTGGACACTTAACCGACTGAGCCACTCAGGTACTCCAGGCAGATATCCTTATAAACACCTTGAGCAGAAAGAAGCAAAACATTTTAAAATAATAACTTCAGGCTTACAGAGAAGTTGCAAAACTATATAAAGAATTTTCACCTACTCTTCACCCAGACTCTCCAAATGAGGAGATAAACCTTTTCCAACTACCCCTTAAGCCCTTTAGCTGCCTCTGCCTAATCACAACCCTCTTTCCTCCCTCCCTGATAAATCAGCTTCCAACCACGTCAAACCTTACCAAGTGCCCCAGATTGCTTGTACCTCTCCAATTCGTCTGCTAATCTTTCGGATGAAAATGGCTATTTTGAGGTTCTCGGGTCTGCAGATACCGTCCATCACTCCCTTCTGCTTTTTCCTGCACAGATGCAGAGAGGGTTGCCTGAATGGGGACAAGGGTCAGGAGAGGAAAAGCTGCTGGGAGGCCACTTCGGTAGTGCAGACCGGGGGTGCTAGTGGTTTGGATTCGAGTGTTGGTGGTGGAAAGTGGCAAGAAGCTCCTTTGAGCATAGAACTCACAGCATGCTGGTGGGTTATAAATGAGTGTGGAGGAAGAGGGACGTTAAGAAGGCTGAGCACGTTTTGGCTTGAGCAGGCGAATGGTGACACAGTTGCCTCAGATGGGAAAGAGGGAAAAGGCAGGACGGAGAGCCAATTGAAATATGTGTGCTTTGAATATGTTAAGTCTGAGATGGTCATAAATCAGCCGATTAGAAGGCCGAGTAGGCTGTTGAATATGAAGCCTGAAGTTGAGAAGATGGGCTCACAATAGCAGTTGAGTTTTATTGGCCTATGGCTGGTATTTATTTACTTATTTATAAAAAAAAATTGTAATGTTTGTTTATTTTTGAGAGAGAGATAGAGCCGGGGAGGTGCCGAGAGAGAGGGAGACACGGAATCCGAAGCAAGCTCCATCCAGGCTCTGAGCTGTCAGCACAGAGCACGAGGCGGGGCTCGAACCGACGAACCGTGAGATCATGACCTTAGCAAAGTCCGGCGTTTAACCGACTGAGCCACCCGGCACTCCTGTGGCTGGTATTTAAAGCCATGGCGCTGCATGAGGTCTCCCAGAGAGCCGGGGCAGGTAGAGGAGTGTCACAGTTACGTCCGTCAGAGGATGCCACAAAAGAGACTACTGAGAAGAAGCATGTTTTGAGGTAGAATGAAAACGGGAAAGTGGTACCAGCAAAGGCAAATGAAGAAAACGTTTCAAGATGGAGGAACGATTACTGAAACATGCATTAAAATAAGACATGAGCGTTGAGTTTGAGGTGTGGCCTTCCCAGAAGGGGAAATTCTCAGCGGGATCAAGGAGTGAAAGCCTGACAGGCCCGGTGTAAGCAGAACGGGGTGAGGCAGCGGTGAAAGTGAGGGCAAGGGCTCTGCAGTGGCATTTGCTCACGAAGAGATGGGGTTGGTTGGGACATGGGGTTACACCTGCATGATTAATGATGGGGACGGTTCCATTTGAGTGGTCAAAATGGGTGAACTGGGAGGAGGAAATTATTATAGAGGCAATGGCCTTGACCTGGAGGGGTAAGATGGTGGAATTTTGTGCACAAGAAAAAATGGTGACAGTGGATTTGGATGTAGATACTTGATATAGTAGAGGAACGAGTAAGTATCCTTTATTTTGTGTTTTCTCGTAGACATAAGAAAAGTCATTAACTGAAAATTTGTCAGGGGAGGTATGAAATCTTGTTCAGTTTGCTCATGCCATGCAGACTCCCACACCCCCTTTTTAAAAAAAATTTTTAACATTTATTCATTTTTGAGAGTGAGAGAGACAGACCATGGGCAGGGGAGGGGCAGAGAGAGAGGGAGACCCAGAATCCCAAGCAGTTTCCAGGCTCTGAGCTGTCAGCCCCAGAGCCCGTTGCAGGGCTTGAACTCACCAACCGTGAGATCATGACCTGAGCCGAAGTCGGAAGCCCAACCGACTGAGCCGCCCAGGAGCCCCTCCCCTTTTTGGTCACTGTCTCTTATGCAGCCAGTGGCGGTGGTGCTGGTGGCGGTGGTAACAGCAGAAGTGACTGCTGTAAAGTAACACGAAATCTGTACTCTATGCCTGACACCGTTCTAGGTATTTTACATGTATTGCCTTATTGATTCTTACAGCAACACTGTGACACGGTTTTCAAATTGCTAGCAATATTTTTTTAATGTTTATCTATGAGAGTGTGCGCATGCGGGGGAGGAGCGGGGGTGGGGGTGGGGGGGTGGACAGAGGATCTGAAGCCGGCTCTGCGATGACAGGCTGTCAGTGCAGAGCCTGCTTTGCTTGGGATTCTCCCTCTCCCTATGTCTGCCCCTCCCCTGCTCTCAAACTCTCTCTCTCTCTCTCTCTCTCTCTCAAAATAAATAAACTTTAAAAAAAGAATAAGAAAATATCATTATTTGTAGGAAGATACTTCGTTACTGGTATTTCTTGTGTAAATATTTATTAGTTTTCTAAACCAGTACTTTTGGTTAACTGGAAACATAGCTCCAGTGAAAAGAGGAAGAGGAATTATTTGAGTCTTTGCTAGTAAATACTTTTTCTAAGTAGGAGATTATTCAACAACAGAGATTAAAAATTATTTTTCTTGGGGCGCCTGGGTGGCTCAGTCGGTTAAGCATCCGACTTCGGCTCAGGTCATGATCTTGCCATCCGTGGGTTCGAGCCCCACATCAGGCTCTGTGCTGACAGCTCAGAGCCTGGAGCCTGTTTCTGATTCTGTGTCTCCCTCTCTTTCTGATCCTCCCCTGTTCATGCTGTCTCTCCCTGTCTCAAAAATAAATAAACGTTAAAAAAAATTAAAAAAAAATTATTTTTCTGTTCTCTTGCAAGAATTATGATGGACTCATCTTTTATCCATCATCACTGATTCAGAATGTGTAATTCAAGATAATCAGTCATGTATCCCTTTTGTCATTGCATTTGTCATCCAGAGCTCCATATTAAGTCTCTTCTGTTTCTTGGAGAAACCTAGGAGTCTTGGAAATGTACCTGACTTTTTGGCAAAGATACCTTATACCTTCCCTGCCTCATTCCAGAAATTGTTTATTTCGTAAAGGATTCTCTATTTTATATTAATGGATTATCGGTCAATTATTTGTATGACATTGTCTTTTAACTATATCCTAATTCTTTTTTTTGTCTGGAGATTTGTCTTTTTTTTTTTTTTTTTTTCAGTCAATTTCTGCTGTGTGCTAGGGGGTTATAGTTCAGTGCTGAATGACACAGGGGTTGGGCCTGCTTTGGGGGAAAGTGTTCGTTTTCTATTGCTTTGTAACAAATTACCACACATTTGGCAGCTTAAGACTACAGTCATTTATTATCCCATAGTTCTGTAGACCAGTTCGGCACAGGATGGCTAAATCCGAGTATCAGCTGCGACTACAGTTCTTTAGGGCATAGGGCCTTCTAGGCTCACTGGTTATTGGCAGAATTTATTTCCTTCTCACACTTCCCATGTGGTCCCCTCCATCTTCCGGCCAGCAACCAGCAAGTCTTGTCCTTCTCACACTTTGAATGTCCCTGGCTCCCTTTCTGCCCTCAGCCAGGAGAAAGCCCTGCTCTTTAGGGAATTATCCAGGCAAGCCAGGTTGATGTCTCCATCTCAAATCAACTGATTAGTAACCTTAATTATATATCTTTTGTCATGTGATGCAACATATTTACAGGCATGATAATGGCAACGGCCATGAAGACCAAAATACTATCAACCACAGGTAGGCGTGGGGGAAATAAATTAAAACTTTTAGCAAAGAGAAATAATTGTGTAATTGAAAACAGGTTGGAATTACAAGAATTAAGTGTTATAACAGAAGCTAAAGACATGGGCATCCTTAGACAAGGCCAGCAATTTACAGTATTCCTGATAAAGTGATATTTTACCTTAAATATGTATAGGATGAGAAAGATCCAGTCTGCAAACCACACATGCCAGAGAATTTGGGGGAGATTACCATCACCTGCAGATGGAACCAAACGATGAGAAAACTTGTGACACGTTCCAAGTGCTGAAAGGGGAAAGTGAGGTAAAGAGGGAACGAAGAAAATTCTGACTTGATATGAGGGCTGATAGGTAAGCAGGAATCATATTGATGAAAGATACATGGATTTTATTCAAAGTGTAAAGAGAAGTCACGTTGGGGGTAAATGAAATTTTATCTGTATCAGAAACATTTGTTAGAAATGTTAAACATATTCGTGCCCAGAACTTGCCCCGTGTCTTCGGATTCAGGAGGTCTGGGATGGTGTGTGGGTACAGTTTTTCAACATGCTCCTCAAAGATCCTGATCCACACTTAAATATCAGAAATGAAACCTATTTTATCCCCAACCTTACTATTTTAAATAAACTCTCACTAATCTCTGCATTTCTCTTTGACCTTGAAAACATTTTTCTAACAGTATTTTAGTATAATCTAGGCTTTTGATATCTAATGGATATTTTTAGTCTCTTTTCTTCCAGAGAAATCTATTCCTGTATTTTCTCATATAGGAAAACAGATATTTGTTTTTTGTTTGTTTTCTTTCAGATTTTCAGTCAAAGGATGAGACAGCAATAAAGAAATGCCCACCCTTGAGAAATATACATCTTTTGCTTTACATCTGAGAATTCTTAATAGAGAGCAATCATATGAATATCGGGAATGTGGGAAGACTTTTTGTTGGTACTCAAACCCTGTTCAACGTGAGAGAACACATTCTAGTGAAAAACCCTACAAATACAAAGAATGTGGGAAGAACTTTAGTAATGGACATCAGCTCCCTGTACATCAGAGATTTCATACTGGTGAGAAACCTTGTAAATGTAAGGAATGTGGGAAGTCCTCTAGTACCTTTTCGTACCTTGTTCAACATCAGAGAACTCACACTGTTAAGAAAGTCTATGAATGTAAAGAATGTGGGAAGGCTTTTATTAGAGGCTCAGGCTTTGTTAAACATGGGAGAATTCATACTGGCGAGAAACATATGAATGCAAGGAATGTGGGAAGACCTCTGGTAGTAGCCATAATTTACTGTACATCAGAGTAGTCATACTGCTAAGAAAGCGTATGAATGTGGGGAATGTGGAAAAGCTTTTTATAGTAGCTCATACCTTGTTCAACATCAAAGAATCCATAGCGGTGAGAAACCCTATGAATGTAAGAAATGTGGGGAAGCTTTTATAGTGTATGGAAAACTTCTTCAGCATCAGAGTATTCATACTGGTAAAACCTTTTGTGTGTAAAGAATGTAGGAAGGCCTTGAGTACCTTCTCATACCTTGTTCAACATCAGCGAATTCATACTGGTGAGAAACCCTATGAATGTAAAGAATGTGGGAAGGCCTTTAGTAGTAGCTCACCCCTTGTTAAACATCAGAGAATTCATACTGGTGAGAAACCTTATGGATGTAAGGAATGTGGAAAGGCCTTTAGACTTAGTTCATTTCTTAATGCACCTCAGAGAATTCATGCAGGGGTAAAGCCCTATGAATGCAAGGAATGCGGGAAAGCCTTTAGTCGTGCCTCATACCTCGTTCAACATGAAAGACTTTATACAGGTGAGAAACCCTGTGAGTGTAAGGAGTGCGGCAAGGCTTTTAGTGCTGGCTCATACCTTGTTCAACATCAGAGGATTCATACTGCTGAGAAACCCTACGAGTGTAAGGAATGTGGAAAGACCTTTCGAGTACATGTACATCTTACACAGCATCAGAAAATTCATGTTGATGTGAAACCTATAAATGTAAGGAATGTGGAAAAACAGTTGTGCCTCATACCTTGTACAACGTGGCAGAATTCATACTGGTGAGAAACCCTATGAGCGTAAGGAGTGTGGGAAGGCCTTTAGTTCTGCCTCTTACCTAGTTCAACATCTGAGAATTCATACTGGTGAGAAACCCTTTGAATGTAAGGAATGTGGCAAGACCTTTAGACTTAATTCCTTCCTTACTGAACATCAGAGGTTGCACACTGGTGAGAAACCCTTTAAGTGTAAAAAATGTGGGAAGGACTTTAGATACAGTTCAGCCCTTAAAGCAATCAGAGAAACCATATGGGTGTAAAACCCTAAGAATTTAAGGAATTTGGGGAGTCCCTTATGTATGACTCAAACATTATTTAGCATCAGAATTTATGCTAATGAGAAACCTGTATGTAAAAAATCTTGTAGGCCTTTAGAAAATATTCTCGTATTACAGAATTCATAATGGAATTCAGAAAACATAGGAAAGCCTTCATTTGTCATTCTTGTGTTTATAATATCAGAATATTCGGGATTGGTGGCCAATTCAGAAAAGGTAGGAAACTTTAGTACAGCACTGGTAGCATGAAATTTGATATGACCTATTCTACTATCGTTGAATGAACTAGTGAATAAAAGAAACCTTCCAGTTACTCTTAAATCATTGCTGAACTTCAGATAATCCATCCTAGTTAAAAAAACAAACAAAACCAGTCAATGTATATTGGAAAGCACACGTCAGCTCCCATCATTGTCATGCCACCGCCTTCCAACCTGTTTGACCCCAGGCACCACACGTGCTATTTCAGGGCATTGCTTTCAAATGGTGGTATTAGAACCTACATACTCGTAAAAACCTACGCCTGATATTTATTAATTTTACTATTAGCATGTTTTTCAACTGCTAGTGAAATTTTGAGAGTAAGACCCTACAGGTGTAGTTAATTTAGAAATGCCCTGGGGCACCTGGATGGCTCAGTAGGTTAAGACACCGACATCGGCTCGGGTCATGATCTCACAGTCCGTGCGTTCGAGTCCCGCATCAGGCTCTGTGCTGACAGCTCGGAATCTGTCTCAGATTCCGTGTCTCCCTCTTTCTCTGCCCCTCCCCCACTCATGCTGTCTCTCAAAAATGAATAAACATTAAAAAATATATTAAAAAGTTAAAAAAATGCCTTTATATTCGTGTATCCATTTTATAATTTTAGGTAAATCTCTCTGGATAAAACTTTGTAGAAAGAAAGAAATGAGAGGATATTCATTTTGAACTCATCCCTTAAATTGAATTAATGCTTGAAAGATACTCAGTCTTTCAATGTATGTGAAGTTGTTGAGAATAGCCTATAATCCTCATTCTTTGTCCAAAACTCAGGGTAAGTTGGAAATAATGAGAGAAAAATACTGTCCACTTGGAAATTTCTTTTTACAACTTTTTTGTGAATAGAAATTTTAACCGAGAAAAGTTGAAAGAATAGTAAAATTGCCACATCTTTGGTAACACTTTGCCTTATTTATTTTATCTCTACTTATCTCTCCATGTATACATGTTATTTCTGCATGTAAGAGGGAGTTGTAGACTTCACTCCTAAATAATAGCCTTCTACTCTTTTTTTATAAAAAATTGTTTAATGTTTATTTTTGAGAGAGGGACAGAGTACGAGTAGGGGAGGGGCAGAGAGAGAGGGACACAGAATCTGAAGCAGGCTCCAGGCTCCGAGCTTCCAGCACAGAGCCTGATGCGGGGCTCGAACCCACGGACTGTGAGATCATGACCTGAGCCGAAGTCGGATGCTTACCAACTGAGCCACCTAGGTGCCCCTATATACTCTCGAGTCCCACCTTTTTTACATGATTTTGGGGGGAACGTCCAAGGAAGTTGTGTTAGAGAATGCTTCACATTCTGTATTTTTCTCAGTCACCTAACTTGTTCCTCTACCCAGATTTTTTTCTATAGTTGGAAGTTACACAGATTTCACTGGGTTCTGAAAAACACTTCCAAGGTAATGCTGCAGTTTTTGTAAACATATAACCAAGTATTGAAACTTGGATAGGGTAGTCACTGATGGAGCTTTCCACTGTTCGGAGGCTTCTTGCAATTAATGATCTGAATAGTGATAGTTTTAACATCTTGATTTGGGAAGTCACCACATGTATGCATAAGTTTGGGATTAAAGAGAAAACCAAAAATTATGAAATTAAGGTCTACTCAGAAAAGGTAATGAGATGCCTGTGTATCAGAAATTTTCATGTGAGGCCAGAACTGTAATTGGAACATTAATTTTGAAGCAACAAAATTAATTAGAAAATTGTCACCGTGTATACAATTAACGAATCTGTGAAAAGAGGAAACAACCATATACATTTGTTCTGGGGCCATTTCTTGAATTATCTTTCTCCATTGAGTTGCTTTTTGGAAATCAGTAGACTACATAAATATATTCATTTCCAAATACACTTCTCATACCATTGTACCCTGTGTCCATTATTCTAACAATACCGAAGAGTATTACTGCACGTTTCAGAACTGCTACTGCTTTGTTGAAAGTCTTTTTTTCAATTACCTCTTTGCAGATCAACTTGTCAATTGCCATGGGAGAAAACGTTTTGGGGAATTATAATGTGGAGTGTATTGAATCTATAGGTCAATATGGAGATAATTCACTTCCTAATACTATTAATCCATTAATTCATAAACATATATTTCCTTTTACTTAGGTCTTTAATTTCTCTCAGCAATGTTGTGTACTTTTCAGTCCTCCACATATTTTGTTAAGCTTATCCTTTAGTGTGTCATAATTCTTGATATTACGATAAATGCTGTGGCTGAATATATATGAATTTTTTTCTGGGTATCGACTTTGTTTCCTGTGATATTAAATTTGAGTTCTAGTCGCTTTTCATAGATTGCTTACATTTTTCTGTATACACAACAGTGTCATTTGTGAGCAAACACGCTTTTACTATGTCCTACCCAGTTTGAATTTTCTTCTCTTGCAGCATTTCCTACGGTGTCCAGTACACCAGTGTTGAATAGAGCCGATGAAAATGGACATCCTTGGCTTTTGTCCAATCTTGAGGGAAGCACTCAGTTCTTTACCGTTAAATATAATGTTAGCTTTTGATTTTTCATCCATGTCCCTTATCAGGGTGAGGGATTTTCCTTTTATCATTAAAGTGAGTTGCACTTCGTCAAATGCTTTCTTTTTCAGCAATTGAGGTTCTCATACAATATAAACATTTTTTTATACAGTGACTTACATTGATTTTCAACAGTTGGCTCAACTTTTCATTCCCAAGATCATAGTGTACTTGTCATACATTCCTGCTTTCATTTTGCTAATGTTTATTAAGGAATTTTCACATCTATGTTGATGAGGGAATTTTTTGTTTTTTATTTGGGGGTTATTGACATAATTTGCATATAGTAACATTCACCCTGTTTAGGTATACAGTTCTATATATTTTTTGACAAATATATACAGTCATATAACCATAACCACAACCAGGATACAGAATATTTGCCCCCCCCCCCAAAAAAAAGTTCCTCCATGCTCTTGGGTAATTAGTTCCCTTCCCCCAACCCCAGGTCATGACAACTAATCTATGGTTTTGTTGTTTGCAGAATGTCATACAAATACAGTCAGTAGACTTGTTTCTGGTTTTAATTTAGCACAGTGCACTTGTGATTCATCCATTTTATTATGTGTACAAGTTGTTCATTTGTTTTTATTGTTGCGTAGTATTCCATTGTGGGTGAACCACAATCTCTTTACCCATTCACCAGGTGATAGCAATTTGGGTTGTTTCCAGGATGCGCAGTCATGAATAAAGGCACTGTTTGCACTTTTGTGTGGACATTTTCATTTCTTTAGGTAAATGCCAAGGACTCAAAGTGCTGTCGTATGGTAAATATGGTTTTAACTTTGGAAAAGTTTGGCAATTTCTTGTAAAGTGTCTGCGCCATTTTACGTTCCCATTGTCAATGTATGAGAGTTGCAGTTACACATCTTTGTCAGCACTTGGTGTTGTCAGCTTGTTTTTGTTTTCAGTTACTCTAATAGGTAGGTGTCTGGTGGTACCTCATTGTGTTTTTAATTTGCGTTTTCCTAATGGTCTATGTCTTTGGAAAAATCTCTGTTCAGATCTTCTGCTCATCTTTTAATTGGATTTTTTGCTACTGAGTTGTAGGAGTTTTTTTTTTTTTTTTTTTTTTTTTTTTTTTTTTTTTTAGGAATTAACCCCTTAGCAAATGTACCATTTGCAGATATCGTCTCCCATTCAGTAGGTTGCCTTTTTAGACTGTTGATGGTTTCTTTTGCTGTGCAGAAGCATTTTAGTTTGATCTAGTTCCATTTGTTTACTTTTGCTTTTGTTGCCATTGCCTCTGGAGTCAGATCCAAAAAATATCTCCAAGAGCAATGTCAAATAGCTTACTGCCTGTTTTCTTATAAGAGTTTTATGGTCTCCCATCTTATATTCAAGTCTTTAATCCACTGTGAGTTAAATTTTGGGTACGGTGTTAACATAGTGGTACAGTTTCATTCTTTTTTTTTTTTTTTAATGTTTATTTATTTTTGAGACAGAGAGAGACAGAGCATGAACGGGGGAGGGTCAGAGAGAGGGAGACACAGAAGCTGAAACAGGCTCCAGGCTCTGAGCTGTCAGCACAGAGCCCGACATGGGGCTCGAATTCACAGACCGCGAGATCATGACCTGAGCCGAAGTCGGCCGCTTAACCGACTGAGCCACCCAGGCGCCCCCAGTTTCATTCTTTTGGATGTGGCTCTCTGGGTTTCCCAGCACTGTTTATTGAAGAGACTGTCCTTTCCCCATTGTATATTCTTGGCTTCTTTCTCATAAATTAGCTGACTATGCATGAATTTATTATAGGCTCTCTATTCCATTGCATCGGCCTGTGTGTCTGCTGCATCGGTCTGTGTGTCTGCTCAATGCCAATACCATACTGTTTTGATTACTGTAGCCTTGTAATGTAGTCTGAAATCAGGAAGTGTGATGCCTCCAGGTTTGTTCTTCTTTCTCAAGATTGCTTTGGTGACATAGTACCTTTTGTGGTTCCATACAAATTTTAGGATTGTTTTATTTCTGTGAAAAATGCCATTGGGATTTTGATAGGGATTGCACTGAATCCATAGATTGCTTTGGGTAATATGGACATATTAACAATATTGATTCTTCCAATCCATGAGCATGGAATATCTTTAGGTTTATTTGTGTCTTCTTTGACTTCTTTTATCAATGTTTTAAAATTTTCAGTGTAATGGCGTTCTATCTCCTTGATTAAATTTATTCTAGTTACTTTATTCCTTTTGATGCAATTGTAAATGGGATTGTTTTCTTAATTTTTTTCTGATAGTTTGTTACTATATAGAAACACAACTGGTTTTTGTATATTGGTTTTGTATCCTGCAAGTTTACTGAAATTGTTTTTTAATTCAAATAGTTTTTTGGTGGAGTCTTTAGGGGTTTCTAGATGTAAAATCTTACTGTCCACAAATAGTGATAGTTTTACTTCTTCAGTTTGGATACCTTCTATTTCTTTTTCTTGCCTAGTTGCTCTGGCTAGGACTTCCAATACTATGTTGAATAAAAGTGGAGAGAGTGGGCATCCTTGATTTGTCCCTGATGATAAGTTTTCAGCTTTTCACTGTTGAGTATGTTTGCTGTGGGCTGATCTTAAATGGCCTTTATTATGTTGAGGTACATTTCCACTCTACCCACTTTGTTGAAATTTTTTTTTTATCATAAATTGTTGAATTTGTTAAATGCTTTTCCTTCAACTGAGATATGATTTTTATTCCTTTTGTTGATGTAGTTTATCACATTGATTTGTGGATATTGAACCATATTTTTATCCCTGGAATAAATCCCACTTCATCACAATGTATAATCTTTTTAATGGATTAATTTGGATTGCTAATATTTTGTTGAGGATTTTTGTGTCTATGTCCATCAGGGATATTGGCCTGTAATTTCCTTTTTTTGTGGTGTCTTTGTTTTTGGTATCAGGGTAATGCTGGCCTTATAAAATGAGTTTGGAAGGATTTCCTTTCTTCAGATTTTCTTTTCTTTCTTTCTTCTTTTTTTTAGGTGTTTTATTTGTATTGTTATTTTGTTTTGTTTTGCTTTTGAAGAGTTTGGGAAGGATGGGTAGACTTCATTAATGAAGCTGTCTGGTCCTGGACTTTTGTTTGCTGAGTTTTTGGTTACGGATTCAATCTTCTTTCTAGTAATCACTCTTAGAAGATTGTACGTGTCTAGGAATTTATCTGTTTCTTCTAGGTTGTTCAATTTGTTGGTGTATATTTGTTCATAGTAGTCTCTTATGATCTTTTGTATTTCTTTGGGGTCAGTTGTAACTTCCCCTCTTTCGTTTCTGATTTTATTTATATGAGCCTTCTCTTTTCTTAGTCTATTTAAAGGTTTATCATTTTTGTTTATCTTTTCAAAGGACCAACTCTTAGTTTCATTAATCTTTTCTATTTTTAGTCTTTTTTATTTCTGCTCTGATCTTTATTATTTCCATCCTTCTACTAACTCTGGGCTTTGTTCCTCTCCTTCTAGTTCCTTCAGGTATAAAGTTAGATTGTTTGAGAGTTTTCTCATTTCTTCAGTTAGGTCTGTATTGCTATGCACTTCTCTCTTAGAATTGCTTTTTCTGCATCCCCCAGATTTTGATATGTTGTATTTTCATTTGTCTCGAGGTACTTTTGAGTTATCCTCTGATTTATTCAAAAAAGAAATAATCCATTGGTTACTCGGTAGCATGTTGTTTAATCTCCACATATTTGTGACTTTTCCAGTTTTCTTTTTGTGATTGATTTCTAGTTTTATACCATTGTGGTATGAAAAGAGGCTTGGTATGATTTCAGTTGTCTTAAATTTATTGAGATTCATTTTATGTATGACCTGTCCTGAACAATGTTTTCTGTGTACTTGAGAAGACATGTGTATTCTGCTTTGGATTCGAATGTGAAATAAATAAAGAGGGGGAGGGAGGGAGTCCATCTGGTCTCTTGGGGGACAAAGGAAAGGTCTCCAGCCCAGAATGTAAGCAACTGGCTCTGGGGGAGCTAAAAGGGTATCTCCAGACTGTCTTACCCTTAGAATAGGACTCTGGTGAGGGGAGACACGTCCATCATTACAGTGTCAACATTTGCAGCTCAGAAGACCCAGACAGGGCACGAACACCAAGAAATCCAGGAAGAACGGTCTTCCAACAGTTAATTCGACCATGCCCCAAGCACTGTGTGCCAGTTGTTTCGTCCATTTCTTGTCAGAACACGAGTATTGTCCAGTGTTAACTGGATCTTCCTACCTTTAAACACAATCAGGTCTGACAAACATTCCCAGATGCTCATGATCTGTTGCCTATAACCCATTCCAGCACCAAACACTCTATAAATTAGTGTTCGATTTCAGGAAACAGAGTAAATAAGCAGCTAAATGGTAAGAGAATTGGGGTTTAACACAATCGCCGAAATAACAATAGGAATGAGTTCTAGACTAGACTTTCAGCAATGATCCCCGTAACAAGACAGCCAAGCTTGTTCTCCATGGAAGAGGCTACTTCTGCCTCCAATGAGAAAGTGTTATTTCATTGAATAAAAATTGGACTTAAGTAAATATACTCTCCTACATAGTATGATAAATTTGTCCAAGTTTTTTTCATCATAGTACTTTTATTTCTACCCCTCATTAAAAAAAGATTATTTTATCAAAAACAATCCCATCTGTTACTTGCTAAAAAGTGCAAAGGACATATCTCTATGGCTTATGTTTGGCAGTCATCAACTTTAATAGCTCCTTGTGTTATGTTTTATATGTTTTATTATGAAAGAGAATGGAGAGAACGGTACAGGTGATTTAAAATGTTTCTTTGTCTGAACACCTAGTCACTTATTCTGCCTCCCCAAAAGTCTCAGCCAGTGTGAATTGGGTATGTATCCTCAGGCTACTTTATTATAATTTCACTTGCATTTTTATTTGTCTTTGCACAATCTTATGAGTTTAAGCTCATATAAAGTTTCATACTTAATTATCTTGCAGTGCCATACAGATGTAATAACATATAATTCTTTTGCTTATCTTTTCTAAGAAGTCTCATTATGGGCTCATTTTTATTCATTCATGTATTTTAACCCACAATAGTCCATATTCTCTTTGCTCAAAAATTTTTTTCATGTTATTTTAGAAAGAGAACATGAGTGGGGGGGGGGGGGGGGGGGAGAGGGGCAGAGGGAGAAAGAATCCCAAGCAGACTCTGCGCTCAGCACAGAGCTTGATCCCATGGCCCCGGGATCATGACCTGAGCAGAAATCAAGAGTCAGACACTCAACCACTGGGAGCCACCCAGGTGCCCCAATGCTCAACTTGTAACTGGCCAGAGGTGTAGCTCACTTCTTTGTCTCTGGACAAAATTATATTAATTTTACAACTTTTTATTATTCAAATTTCCAAAATACAGAACATTTATTATTATTATTATAGAAACACACCAGTATACCCAGAACACCTGAAGATGGGGCTGAGGTAAAGCTTCCTTGCTTGGGCAGGGCTTGCAGGGTTTGAATCTTGCAAAAGAAGGAACCCCTGGGGTTTTCTCATCAGTCTGCCCAGATGTGAGGCACAAGAGGAAGAAATGCCTCCTACCTTCAAACAAAAATGAACTTAAAATAGGTCACAGACTGAAATAAAATGCAAAAGTACAAAATATTTAGGGGTGCTGAGTGGCTCAGTCATTAAGTGTCAGACTTCAGCTCAGGTCATGATCTCCTGGTTGGTGAGTTCGAGTCCCACATTAGGTGAGCACGAGTCCTGCATCGATGAGCCCTGCTCCTCTGCCCCCAACCCCCCCCCCCCGCCCCTCCTGGGATTTTCTCTCTCTCTGCCCCTCACTCACTTGTGCCCTCCCTCTCTCAAAAAACAAACAAACGCCCCACCAAAGTATTTAGAAGGAAATACAAGAGGAAATTGTCAGGACTGAAGGCTATGTGAAGTATAAACAAACATTAAGCAACAACAACAAAAGGATCAAGGATCTGTTTCCACATTTTAAAACTAGGAAAAAAAAAGGGGGGGTGCTGGCTGGCTCAGTTGGTGAAGCATGCAACTCTTGATCTCGGGGTTATGAGTTTGAGCCCCAGGTTGGGTGTAGAGTTCACTTGAAATCTTAAAATAAAAATTAAAAAAAACCCAGAATAATAAAGATCTAAATGGAAATCAATGAAGTAAACAGACTATAGAGAAAATCAGTAAGGGGCACCTGGGTGGCTCAGTCGGTTAAGTGTCTGACTTCAGCTCAGGTCACGATTTCATGGTTTGTGAGTTCAAGCCCTGTATCCGGCTCTCTACTGTCAGCACAAAGCCCACTTTGGATCCTGTCTCCCGCTCTCTGCCCCTCCCCCACTCACTCACTCTGTCTTTCTCAAAATAAAAGAGTAAAACCAAAAGCCTTAATAATAATAAAATAGATAAGCCTCTATGCAAGATTTATCAAGTTATGAAAGGAAACACACAAATTACCAATATCAGGAATGAGAAAGGAGACATCACCACAATTACACAAATACTGAGAGGGGAAAAAGGGAAAACCATGAACCTATTTCTACCAATAAACAATTTAAATGAAATTAACAAATTCCTTTAAAGACACAAATGACTAAAGTTTACAAAAACAGATAAATAGATAACCTATGTAGCCCTATATCTATAATTAAATTTTGAATTAGAAATCTTAGCATAAAGTTACTTACATCTGTTGCGTCTCTATGCTGGACAAAGGATACAATGTTGTCCTACTGCACATATTTGCCAACTTCACATTCAGAGACCGCACGTAGCTTGAAAATGGCTGCAAAGTAAATACTAGAACTCATGCTTGACTTTTTCATTAGCTGTGAAGACGCAAGAAAGTAGACACTATGTTAATTCAAATTCAACTTAAAAGTATATGGTGTCTATAGTTTCCCACTGGGAACAGCGCAAAATTTTGAGGACGTTTTCAGTATTCAAAATGTATTACCCCATTACGTAAATAAGTTACCAACATCATTGATAAATGACTGAAATTCCAACAAATTTCTTTGCTGTTTCATTGTATTCTTCAACCAACATTTTAACAATAGGCAAAAGATACGAATGGGCATTTTACCAAAGACACTTGGGTAGTAAATAACATTTTACAAATGCTCAAGGTCATGAGTCATTAGAGAAATGCCAGGCAAAACCACAGCGAGATTCTACTACTACAGGCCTATTAAAATGGCAAACATTAGAAACACTGATCGTATCAATTCTTGGCTACTATATGGAAGAACTGGAACTCATTCACTTTTGGGGGAAAGTAACATGGTATAAGTACTTTAGAAAACAATTTGTCGGTTTCCAAAAATTTTTAACATTCACCTGCCCTTGACAAAGACATTGTACTCCTAGATATTATCACAAGGGAAATGAAGGCATAGGCCCATGTGAATACCTGTACATTCATGCCCATACCTTAGTTTGTAATAGCCAAAAACTCATGTTATTTAACATACAAAAAGCTTAAAAAATTATAGTGCATTTGAGTAAGTTTTCTGGTAAAATGGTAGAATAGGAAGCACTAGAAAGTCATCTCCCTATCTACACAACAGTTGTATTGGTGGAATATGTCTATTGTAACTATTTTGGAACTCTGGGGTCTATTCAAAGGCTTACAACTTACAGAGGAAGCCTTAAGCAGTAAATTGCAGTTAATTTTGCTCAATGTATGTCCTCAGCACTGTAGCAGCTACCTATCCCTTATCGCCTTGCCCTGTGGCAGGCAGCTCTTTGTGTGTCCCTGGAGCGGCTTGCATGCAGTTTTGGGGAGACTGGGTAGGACCCCACTCTCCAAATATTGAGGAACTGTGCTCTAATCTGACCGCAGAGGTGAAAACACAGAAGTGGGCGGCCATTTGTGCAACTCTTGTCCAATTGTTACAAGCCACTACCCCTCTGGCTGAGGTGACTCCCAGGGGATTTTAGGTGCCAGCACATTTCTTCCCCTTCATTTTTCTTTTTCTCCTTTTGGGAGTCAAATACTTAGGATTAAGACATTCCAAAGCAATCACATACACAGGAGAATTTTAGACGTCAAGTTAACAGGCTCAGAAGAGACCGGAGATAGATACACTTCAGGCTGATCCCTGGCAGAGACGGCCTAGGAGGGTTAAAAACATTTCTAAATAAAAATGGCAAACGCTGGGAAAAGATGAAGAATCTGATTTCCAGAGTTAACACGTAATTAAATGTAAGTGTCCAGTGCTCAACAACAACAAAAATCACAAGGCAAACAAAAAAACCCAGGAAAGTATGGCCCGTTCAAAGGGGGAAAACATCACCAGAAACTGTCTCATAAAAAAACCCTGATGTCAGCTCCCATTAGACAAAGACTTTAAAACAACTATCTTAGGATCCTGAGGGAGATGGCGGCGTAGGAGGACGCTGGGCTCACCGCGTCCTGCTGATTACTTAGATTCCACCCACACCTGCCTAAATAACCCAGAAAACTGCCAGAAGACTAGCAGAACGGAGTCTCCGGAGCCAAGCGCAGACGAGAGGCCCACGGAAGAGGGTAGGAAGGGCAGAGAGTAGGTGCGCACTACACGGACTGGCGGGAGGGAGCCGGGGCGGAGGGGCGGCCCCGCCGGCCAAGCGGAGCCCCCGGGTCTGGCTGGCAAAAGCGGAGGGGCCGGACAGGGTGTGTTCGGACAGCAAGAGGGACTTAACATCTGGAAGGTTATAAGCTAACAGCTCTGCTCGGAGAGCGGGAGGGCTGGAGGACAACGGGAGGGAGAGTTGTTGAGCTCCAGGTGACAGAGCGCAGCTTGGCGGGGAACAAAGGCGCTGCCAGCGCCATCTCCCTCGCCCATCCCCCAGCCAAAATCCCAAAGGGAACCAGTTCCTGTTAGGGAACTTGCTTGCACCGCGAAAACACCCAACGCTGTGCTTCTGCGGATCCATCCCTCCAGTGGCGGGTCTGACTCCCTCCCGGTGCCGCAGGGCCCCTCCCGAAGCAGATCTCTGAAGGAAAAGCGAGCTGAGCCTGCCCCTCCTGCCCCCGTGCACCTTGCCGATCCACCCCAGCTAATACACCATGGTCCCCAGCACCACAAGCCTGGCAGTGTGCAAGTAGCCCAGACGGGCCACGCCACCCCACAGGGAATCCCGCCCCTAGGAGAGGGGAAGAGAAGGCACACACCAGTCTGACTGTGGCCCCAGCGGTGGGCTGGGGGCAGACATCAGGTCGGACTGCGGCCCCGCCCACCAACTCCAGTTATACACCACAGCACAGGGGAAGTGCCCTGCAGGTCCTCACCACTCCAGGGACTATCCAAAATGACCAAATGGAAGAATTCCCCTCAGAAGAATCTCCAGGAAATAACAACAGCTAATGAACTGATCAAAAAGGATTTAAATAATATAACAGAAAGTGAACTTAGAATAATAGTCATAAAATTAATCGCTGGGCTTGAAAACAGTATAGAGGACAGCAGAGAATCTATTGCTACAGAGATCAAGGGACTAAGGAACAGTCAGGAGGAGCTAAAAAAATGCTATAAACGAGCTACAAAATAAAATGGAAACAACCACGGCTGGGATTGAAGAGGCAGAGGAGAGAATAGGTGAACTAGAAAATAAAATTATGGAAAAAGAGGAAGCTGAGAAAAAGAGAGATTAAAAAAAATCCAGGAGTATGAGGGGAAAATTAGAGAACTAAGTAATGCACTAAAGAGAATTAATCTATGCATAATTGGTATCCCAGAGGAGGAAGAGAGAGGGAAAGGTGCTGAAGGTGTACTTGAAGAAATAATAGCTGAGAACTTCCCTGATCTGGGGAAGGAAAAAGGCATTGAAATCAAAGAGGCACAGAGAACTCCCTTCACACATAACTTGAATCGACCTTCTGCACAAGCATGAAACCTACAGACATCACAATGACTCTAAACCCATATCTTTCTATAATAACACTGAACGTAAATGGGCTAAATGCGCCAACCAAAAGACATAGGGTATCAGAATGGATAAAAAAACAAGACCCATCTGTTTGCTGTCTACAAGAGACTCATTTTAGACCTGAGGACACCTTCAGATTGAAAGTGAGGGGATGGAGAACTATTTATCATACTTGGAAGTCAAAAGAAAGCTGGAGTAGCCATACTTATATCAGACAAACTAGACTTTAAATTAAAGGTTGTAACAAGAGATGAAGAGCATTATGTAATAATCACAGGGTCTATCCATCAGGAAGAGCTAACAATTATAAATGTCTATGCACCGAATACGGAAACCCCCAAATATATGAAACAATTACTCACAAACGTAAGCAACCTTATTGATAAGAATGTGGTAATTGCAGGGGGCTTTAATACCCCACTTACAACAATGGAGAGATCATCTAGACACACGGTCAATAAAGAAACAAGAGCCCTGAATGATACATTGGATCAGATGGACTTGACAGATATATTTAGAACTCGGCATCCCAAAGCAACAGAACATACTTTCTTCTCGAGTGCACATGGAACATTGTCCAAGACAGATCACATACTGGGTCACAAAACAGCCTTCATAAGTATACAAGAATTGAAATCATACCATGCATACTTTCAGACCACAATGCTATGAAGCTTGAAATCAACCACAGGAAAAAGTCTGGAAAACCTCCAAAATCATGGAGGTTAAAGAACACCCTACTAAAGAATGAATGGGTCAACCAGGCAATTAGAGAAGAAATTTAAAAATATGTGGAAACAAACGAAAATGAAAATACAACAATCCAAACGCTCTGGGATGCAGCGAAGGCAGTCCTGAGAGGAAAATACGTTGCAATCCAGGCCTATCTTCAAGAAACAAGAAAAATCCCAAATACAAAATCTAACAGCACACCTAAAGGAAATAGAAGCAGAACCGCAAAGACAGCCTAAACCCAGCAGAAGAAGAGAAATAATAAAGATCAGAGGAGAAATAAACAACACAGAATCTAAAAAAACTGTAGAGCAAATCAATGAAACCAAGAGTTGGTTTTTTGAAAAAATAAACAAAATTGATAAACCTCTAGCCAGGCTTCTCAAAAAGAAAAGGGAGATGATCCAAATAGATAAAATCATGAATGAAAATGGAATTATTACAACCAATCCCTCAGAAATACAAGCAATATCAGGGAACACTATGAAAAATTATATGCCAACAAACTGGACAACCTGGAAGAAATGGACAAATTTCTAAGCACCCCCACACTTCCAATACTCAATCAGGAGGAAATAGAAAGCTTGAACAGACCCATAACCAGCGAAGAAATTGACTCAGTTATCAAAAATCTCCCAACAAATAAGAGTCCAGGACCAGATGGCTTCCCAGGTGAGTTCTATCAGACATTTAAAGCAGAGATAATACCTATCCTTCTCAAGCTATTTCAAAAAATAGAAAGGGAAGGAAAACTTCCAGACTCATTCTATGAAGCCAGTATTACTTTGATTCCTAAACCAGAGACTCAGTAAAAAAAAAAAAAAAAAGAGAGAGAGAGAGAGAGAGAGAACTACAGGCCAATATCCCTGATGAATATGGATGCAAAAATTCTCAATAAGATACTAGCAAATCAAATTCAACAGCATATGAAAAGAATTATTCACCATGATCATGATCAAGTGGGATTCATTCCTGGGATGCAGGTCTGGTTCAACATTCGCAAATCAATCAATGTGATACATCACATTAATAAAAGAAAAGAACCATATGATCCCGTCAATCGATGCAGAAAAAGCATTTGACAAAATTCAGCAACCTTTCTTAATAAAAACCCTCAAGAAAGTCGGGATAGAAGGAACATACTTAAACATCATAAAAGCCATTTATGAAAAGCCCACAGCTAACATCATCCTCGATGGGGAAAAACTGAGAGCTTTTTCCCTGAGATCAGGAACACGACAGGGATGTCCACTCTCACCACTGTTGTTTAACATAGTGTTAGAAGTTCTAGCATCATCAATCAGACAACAAAAAGAAATCAAACGCATCAAAATTGGCAAAGATGAAGTTAAGCTTTCACTTTTTGCAGATGACATGATATTATACATGGAAAATCCGATAGACTCCACCAAAAGTCTGCTAGAACTGATATATGAATTCAGCAAAGTTGCAGGATACAAAATCAATGTACAGAAATCAGTTGCATTCTTATACACTAATAATGAAGCAACAGAAAGACAAATAAAGAAACTGATCCCATTCACAATTGCACCAAGAAGCATAAAATACCTAGGGATAAATCTAACCAAAGATGTAAAAGATCTGTATGCTGAAAACTATAGAAAGCTTATGAAGGTAATTGAAGAAGATATAAAGAAATGGAAAGACACTCCCTGCTCATGGATTGGAAGAATAAATATTGTCAAAATGTCAATACTACCCAAAGCTATCTACACATTCAATGCAATCCCAATCAAAATTGCACCAGCATTCTTCTCGAAGCTAGAACAAGCAATCCCAAAATTCATATGGAACCACAAAAGGCCCTGAATAGCCAAAGTAATTTTGAAGAAGAAGACCAAAGCAGGAGGCATCACAATCCCAGACTTTAGCCTCTACTACAAAGCTGTAATCATCAAGACAGCATGGTATTGGCACAAAAACAGACACATAGACCAATGGAATAGAATAGAAACCCCAGGACTAGACCCACAAAAGTATGGCCAACTCATCTTTGACAAAGCAGGAAAGAATATCCAATGGAAAAAAGACAGTCTCTTTAACAAATGGTACTGGGAGAACTGGACAGCAACATGCAGAAGGTTGAAACTAGACCACTTTCTCACACCATTCACAAAAATAAACTCAAAATGGATAAAGGACCTGAATGTGAGACAGGAAACCATCAAAACCCTAGAGGGGAGAGCAGGAAAAGACCTCTCTGACCTCAGCTGCAGCAATTTCTTACTTGACACATCCCCAAAGGCAAGGGAATTAAAAGCAAAAATGAAC
This sequence comes from Panthera onca, assembly GCF_046562875.1. Lineage (NCBI taxonomy): Eukaryota > Metazoa > Chordata > Mammalia > Carnivora > Felidae > Panthera > Panthera onca. Next base: position 18,428,611 of record NC_138353.1, on the reverse strand, counting down.
TATTGGGACCTCATGAAGACAAAAAGCTTCTGCACAGCAAAGGAAACAATCAACAAAACTAAAAGGCAACCCATGGAATAGGAAAAGATATTTGCAAATGACATGTCGGAAAAAGGGCTAGTATCCAAAATCTATAAAGAGCTCACCAAACTCCACACCCGAAAAACAAATAATCCAGTGAAGAAATGGACAGAAAACATAAATAGACACTTCTCTAAAGAAGACATCCAGATGGTCAACAGGCACATGAAAAGATGCTCAATGTTGCTCATCAGGGAAATACAAATCAAAACCACACTCAGATATCACCTCACGCCAGTCAGAGTGGCCAAAATGAACAAATCAGGAGACTATAGATGCTGGAGAGGATGTGGAGAAACGGGAACCCTCTTGCACTGTTGGTGGGAATGCAAACTGGTGCAGCCACTCTGGAAAACAGTGTGGAGGTTCCTCAAAAAATTAAAAATAGACCTACCCTATGACCCAGCAGTAGCACTGCTAGGAATTTACCCAAGGGATACAGGAGTGCATAGGGGCACATGTACCCCAATGTTTATAGCAGCACTCTCAACAATAGCCAAATTATGGAAAGACCCTAAATGTCCATCAACTGATGAATGGGTAAAGAAATCGTGGTTTATATACACAATGGAGTACTATGTGGCAATGACAAAGAATGAAATATGGCCCTTTGTAGCAACGTGGATGGAACTGGAGAGTGTGATGGTAAGTGAAATAAGCCATACAGAGAAAGACAGACACCATATGGTTTCACTCTTATGTGGATCCTGAGAAACTTAACAGAAACCCATGGGGGAGGGGAAGGAAAAAAAAAAAAAAGAGGGTAGAGTGGGAGAGAGCCAAAGCACAAGAGACTCTTAAAAACTGAGAATAAACTGAGGGTTGATGGGGGGTGGAAGGGAGGGGGGGATGGGTGATGGGCATTGAAGAGGGCATCTTTTGGGATGAGCATTGGGTGTTGTATGGAAACCAATTTGACAATAAATTTCATATATTGAAAAAAAAAAAGAAAAAAACCCTATCTTATAGATGATCAGATAACTAAAGGAAGACATGGAGAAAGGCAAGGAAATGCTGTATGAACAAAAATGGAACTATCACACAAGACATAGAAAACATAAAAAGGAATCAAAACGAGATTCTAGTGCTAAAATTACCACAACTGAAATGAAAAATTCGCTAGAGGGATTCAAAAGCAGATTTGAGAACATGGAAGAATCAGTGAACTTCAAAACAGGAAAATCAAAAGAGAAAGGAGTGAAGGAAAGTAAACAGAATATAAGGCACCTCGGGAACACCTTCAAGAGGAACAACACACACTTTGTCGGAGTCTCAGGACATGAGACAAAGGAGAGATAACTTGAAGATTTAATGGCTGAAAACTCCCCCGGATTGATGAAATACATAAATATAAGCACCCAAGAAGCTCAATGAACTCCAAAAAGGATGAATTCAAAGAGACCCAAATCAAGACAAACTACAATCTGTCAAAAGACCGAGAAATTTGACAGGAACAAGGGAGGTGACCTGTCAACACAAGGGATCCTCAGTAAGATTGTCCACAGATTCTTCATCAGATCCTTTAGAAGCCAGAGGGTCGCCTGGATGGCTCAGTTGGTTAAGTGTCTGACCCTTGGTTTTGACTCCGGTCATGATCCCAGGGTCGTGAGTTCAAGCCTGCATCAATCGGGCTTGCATTGTCCATGCAGAGCCTGCTTGGGACTCTCTCTCTCCCTCTCTCTCTGCCCCTCCCCCACTAGCTCTCTCTCTCTCACACAATAAATACAAACTTAAAAAAAAAATTCCTTAGAAGCCAGAAAACAGTGGGCTGGTATGTTCAAAGTGCTGAAAGCAAAGAAAAATGGTAACAGAGAATCATGTATCTGACAAAATTGTCTTTCAAAAGTAAGGGGGAAATTAATTCTCAGATAAACGAAATCCGAGGAAGTTTACAATCACTAGACCTGCCTAGCAAGAAGTGCTAAAGGGAGTCCTTCCATTCGAAGTCAAAGGACATTAGACTAACTCTAAGCCGTGTGAAGGAATACAGATCACCTGTAAAGGTAAATACAAGTGCAATTTTTAAAACCACTATTATTGTAACTTTGGTCTATAACTTCGTTAATTTCCACATGATTTAAAAAGATAATGCATTTTTAAAAAACAATTATTAGCATATATTTTGGACCTAAAATGGATAAAGATGTAATTCTGTGACATCAATAACTGAAAGGGTTGGAGGTGGAACTGCATAGGAGCAGAGTTTTTGTACGGTATGGAAATTAGGCTGATATAAATTCAAACTAGAGTGTTATAGTTTGAGGATGTTCAACATAATCTCCACGGTACCCACAAAGAAAATAGCTATAGAATACACACAAAAGGAAATGAGAAGGGCGTTAAAACATTTTACATTAAAACAATCAAAAACAAAAGAAGACAGTACTATAGGAAATGGGGACCCAAAAGCCATATAGAAAACAAATAGCAAAATGACAGAAGTCCTTCCTTATCAGTAATTACTTTAAATGTAAGTGGATTAAACTCTCCAATCAAAATACAGAAACTGACAGAATGGATGTTTAAAAATGACCCAACTAGGGGTACCCGGGTGACTCAGGCAGTCAGTTAAGCGTCAGGCTTCAGCTCAGGTCGTGATCTCACAGTTTGTGAGTTCAAGCCCCACACCAGGCCCTCTGCTGTCAGTACAGAGCCCACTTCAGATCCTCTGTCCCCCTCTCTCTCTGCCCCTCCCCACTCTCTGTCTCTCTCTCAAAAGTAAACATTAAAAAATAATAATAAAAAAAAAAGATCCAACCATATGTTGTCCACAGAGACTTTTTTTTTTTTTTTAATTTTTAATGTTTATTTACTTTTCAGAGAGACAGAGACAGAAAGTGAGTGGGTTAGGGGCAGAGGGAGGGGGAGACACAGAATTGGAAGCAGGCTCCAGGCTCCGAGCTGTCAGCACAGAGCCTGACGCGGGGCTCGAACTCACGAGCTGTGAGATCATGACCTGAGCCGAAGTCGGACGCTCAACCGACTGAGCCACCCACCCAGGCGCCCCACACAGAGACTAACTTTATAGCCAAAGACAAAAGTAGGTTGAAAGTGAAAGGATGGAAAAACATATTCCATATAAATAATAAGCAATTACAGTAAGGGTGGCTATATTAATATCAGACAAAATAGACTAAATTTTAAAAAGTTACGAGACAAATTTGGACATTTGTATATTGTAATAAAATGTCCAGTAAGAAGGCATATACAATTATAGACATTTATGAAACTAGTAACAGACCAAGAAAACATAAAAAGCAAAAATTGATAGGAAGAAATGGACAGTTTTACAATAGTTGGAGACCACTCTCAATAATAAGCAAAAAGTCAATAAGGAAATCAAGGTCTTGAACAACACATAAGCCAATCAGACTAATGGAAATGTACATAATATTCTAACCAACAACAATAGAGAACACACTGTTCTCAAGTGCACATGGGATATTTCTATGATAGACCATGTTAGGCCACAAATTAAGGCTTAATAGATTTTAAAAGGTAGATACTATGCAAAGTATTTTGTCCAAACTCAATAGGACGAAGTTAGAAATTGATAAAAGGCAAACTAGACAATTCACAAATTTGTGGAAATTAACCCATATTTAATCAATGGAACAAAGGAGAAATCACAAGGAATATTAGAAAATACTTGGAGATGAAAGAAAACAAAAACACAACATACCAAAATTCATGAAAGGCAGCAAAAGCAGTATGAAGGAGGAAGCTTACATTAAAAAAGAAAGATCTCAAATCAACAACTTTACAATTTAAAGAACTTGAAAAAGAACAAACTAAACCAAGAGCTAGACAAAAGAAAGAAATAAGGGTTAGAGATTAAAGAGAATAGAAATACAATAGGGAAAATTCAACAAAACCAGAAGAAGGTTCTTTAAAAAGATTAACAAAATTGACAAACCTTTAGTTAGAGTGACTAAAAAAGAGAGATGACTCAAATTACTAAAATCAGAAATAAAAGCGGAGACATTACTACCAATTCTACAGAAATAAAAAGGATTACAAGAGTACCAAGAACAAGCGTGCACACACACAAAAATGGAACTGAGATGAAATAGACTACTCCCTAAAAACACAAAACCTATTGAGACTGAATCATGAAGAGAATATCTCAATAAACGTGTAAGTAGTGAGTATAATGTATACACAACTAAAACCTCCCCACAACAAACCAACCTCTGGACCCAATGACTTTATTGGTGAATTTTGCACATTAAAGAAGCAGCAGTGATCTTTGTTAAGAAAATTTCAAAAACTTGGAGAGAACAATTCCTAACTTAGTTGTTGTCCTGATGCCAAAGCCAGAAAATGATACTATAAGAAATGTACAGACCAGTATCCCTTATGAACACTGATGTAAATATCTTTAACAAAATACTAGCAAACAGAGTTTAGCAGCATACTGAAAGGATTATACACCATGTGGGAGTGGGGTTTATTCCTGGAATGCAAGGATAGTTTGACATATGAAAATCAATCAGTGTAATGCACCACATTAACGGAACAAAGAACATATGACCCTCTCAATTGATACAAAAAAGAATTTGACAAAATCCAACACCCTTTCATGATAAAAACACGAAACCACTTCATATCTATCAAGATAGATGCTACTCAAAAATTTAAAAATGTTTTTTTCAGAAAAAACAGGTGTTGGTGAGGATGTAGAAAAATTAGAACCCATGTATACGGTTGGTAGGAATGTAAAATGATAGAGCAACTGTGAAAAACAGTATGCAGGCTCTTCAAAAAATTAAACATATAATTACCATATGATCCAGTAATTCCACTAACAGGTATATATCCAAAAGAACAGAAAGAAAGGTCTCAAAGAGATATTTGTACACCTATTCATAGCTGCATGATTCACAATAGCCAAAAGGTGGAAGTAAACCAAATATCCATCGAAAGATTAATGAATAAGCAAAATATGACATAGAAATTCAACGGCATATTATTCAGCCTTAAAAAAAAAAAAAAAGGAAATTCTGACACATGCTATAAAACATGGATGAACCTTGAGGACATTATGCTAAGTGAAATAAACCAGTCACAAATAGACAAATACTGTACGACTTCACTCATATGAGGTATCTGGAGTAGTCAAATTCACAGAGACAGAAAGTAGAATGGAAGTTTCCAGGGGCTCAGCAGAGGGGGGACATTGGAGTTATTGTTTAATGGGTACAGACTTTGTTTTACAAGACGAAAAGGGCTCGGGATGTGAATGGTGGTGATGGCTGCACAATATGAATGTTCTTAATACCCTTGAACTGTGCACTTAGAGATAGTTACCATGGCAAGTTCTGTTAAGTGTATTTTACCAGATATTTTTTGATTAAAAAAATAAAGCATGAAAAATTATGATGGATTCACTCAATAGAACACTACTCGGTGGCAAAAGGAATGAACTATTCCTACACACAGCATGGATAATTCTCAAGAAAATTACGCTGTGAAGGAAAACAGACCAAATATAGGGTATAAGTACTTAATAACTCCAGTTGTACAAAATTCTAAGAAGGCCAACAAATCTATGGTGAAAAAAGAAAAGGTAAATTTATGGTTTTCTGGGAAGGCAAGGAGGGCCGGTAAAAGGCACGAGGTAGCTTTGCGGGTGACGGGTACGTTCGTTATCATGATGGTGTTGGTTCCCTGAGTGTACACGTACTGAAAAACTTATGAAATTGTGCACATCAAATATGTACAACTGTTGCATGACAATCCTATCTCATTAGAGCATTTAAAGAAATTGTTGCACATTCATTTTAGAAAATTAGATTTGGTAACCCTATGTTGACTCTATTCGCGCTCTCTCATGCCTTGGCAGCAAAAATGGCTGGCTATGTCACAAATGCTACATCCCTGGAATACAAGACCTACCTTCGCTCAGCCCCCATTTTCCTGCCAAGGCAGCAATGGCTGTGGCATGAATGGTGCAGAGAGCCTTAGTGGCCACAAAACCTTTAGCGTTTTGCTCTGCCAGTGGCCTAAGTCATAGGACAGAGGTCTGGAGGTCCTGAGAATTTCTGCAAAGCCTGAATCCTGCAGTCACATTCAAGGAGACAACTGTGGATGCACTTTTAGAATAGGTACATTCCCTCTAGTTTGCTGCAGCCTCACCTACTCCGTCGTCACCCCAAGTGCTTCCATACAAATTATGCTCTCAACTGGGCCCAGTAAGGCTTAGTTAGGACACCAGTATACCAGATGCTAGACTTCAAGGCGTATGGCTCCTTGACAGGTGCCAGGTAAATGGTGCCTGCTTAACAGTGCTAGGGAAAGTGAGGCATCCCCTGGAAACATGGGGCCCTATTCATGCAGCTCCCAGATGCAGTGGAGGTTGTCACAACTGCCCCGTCCTCAGGGTAATCTCTGGGTCACAAAAATTCGTGCCGTTCGGATCACATTAGTCCCACAGAGTCCTACAATCTTCCCCAGGAGGCCTTGTATAGCAACTTACAAAGGAGGCCAAATCTGGACCGAGAGGGGTTCTCCACCATCCTGTGGCAACGTCCCCTCTGAGGCAATGTTTGGAGACCCTTTTAGTTTGGTAGACCTTAACCGTGTCCTCAACCCACTTCACAATGATCAAAACATACTAAAGGTGGCTTTACAATAAGGCAATGTGAACTAGGTAGTTGCTGGGATAGGTAATGTGGAGTCTGGATAAATCCATCACGAGCATCACAGGAGATCCACCATCCCTGACAAAAGGGAAACCTTTTCTGCAGGCTGCCAGCAGAATCCAGCTCAGGTCTTCATGGTCAAAGATGGGTCATGTCCACAGCTACACTGGTCACAGAGGGAGGGAATGACATCTTCCTTTGGCCTCAGGCTCCACAGGATTCCCTCTTGAAACAAGAAGAGGTCTGAACACAGGGACTGGCTGAGACACACTCTTGGAGACCCGCTGTCCTTGGGAACGCTGAAAGGGCTCCTACCACAAACACTCGCAGTGACAAAGGTCTGGTAAAGTCCGTGGTGAGAAAAATGCAACTTTGTTCCAGACAGCTTTCAACATAACTAGCATTCATAGGGAATCTTCCCAGTGTGGACATTGGGATGAACAAGGTTCAACCTCTGGCTGATGGCCCCCTCATAAAGTCTGCCCTCAGAGCTTATCTCCACTGCACACGGTTGTGCTGGAGGAGGAAGCACATTCTCTGCACTCCTTTCTCTGATGTGAATTTTCTGATGCCGGACAAGGGTAGGCCTCTGGCTGAAGGCTTTTCCACATTCACTGCACTTATACGGCCTGTCTGGTTTGTGAACCTTCTGGTGCTGCCTCAGATTAGACCTTTGCCTGAAGGTTTTCCCACATTCGAGGCACTCATAAGGCCGCTCCCCGGTGTGAAGCCTCCGATGGTTATTGAGGCTGGAGCTCTGGTTAAAGAATTTCCCACATTCGGGGCACTGATAAGGCCGTTCGCCAGTGTGAAGTCTCCGATGGCTATTGAGGCTGGAGCTCTGGCTAAACAATTTCCCACATTCGATGCACTCATAAGGCCGTTCCCCAGTGTGGACTCTCTGATGCTTCATGAGGTCAGAGCTCCGGCTGAAGGCTTTCCCACATTCGCTGCACCCGTAAGGCCGTTCGCCAGTGTGGACTATCTGATGTTGGATAAGACTGGCGATGTGGCTGAAGAATTTCCCGCACTCGTTGCACTTGTAAGGTCTTTCTCCAGTGTGAACCCTCCAATGTTTGATGAGACTGGAGTTGCAGTTGAAAGATTTCCCACACTCGCTGCACTCGTGAGCGCTTCTGCCGGTATGAACCCTCTTATGATGAATGAGGTTGGAGCGCTGGCTGAAGAATTTCCCGCATTCGCTGCACTCATAAGGCTTCTCTCCAGTGTGAACTCTCTTATGTTGAGTGAGGTTGGAGTTCCGGCTGAAGAACTTCCCACATTCGCTGCACACGTGGGGGCTTTCCCCGGTGTGAACTCTCTGATGTTTAACGAGACTGGAGTGCTGGCTGAAGAACTTCCCACATTCCCGGCACTCATAAGGCTTTCCTCTGTTGTGGTCTCTCTGGTGTTGAAGGAGGCCGGAGGCATGGCTAAAGAATATCCCACATTTGTTGCACTCATAAGGCCTTTCTCCAGCGTGGGTTCTCTGGTGCTGAACGAGTGCGCGTTTGTCACTGAAAGTGTTCCCAGACTCGCTGCACTTGTTATGGCTTTGGACGGTGTGACGATCCCCGACACCAGTGTCCCGGGGTGGCTCCTCCACTCTGTGAGGGACCTGATGCGGCAGAAAGCCGGATCCGGCCTTCCCATCCGCAAAGTCCTTCCCACCCTCCCTGACTGTGAGAGGTTTCTTTGATGCATCATCTCTGCAGCTCTTCATGAGGGAGGAGGCCCTGTCCTCATCCCTTCCGATAGGCTTGTCTACACCCTGCTGCATCTGATGCTGGTTATGGTACGCACTGGACTTGAACTCTCTCCCATATGCCTGGCACACGTAGGGCTTCTGCCTGGGATGTGCTGCCCGGTGTTCAGCCAGGGCCAAAATGTCTTTCAAGTGTAGGCCACACATGTCGCAGGAGTAGTCCTTCCGGCCAGGCGGAGCTGCCTTGAGATTCCGGTCACGTGGCACTCCTTCCACAGACGCACTATGCTCACCCTCTGTTCCAGAGCAAAAATCTGAAAGCAGAGAAATGCTGGTGAAGTTAACAAGAACTCTGCTGGAAGGAAACGGCCCCGTGACAAACGCATGCCTGACCCAGGAATGAGTCCACAGGATTGCTGGCAAGATAAGAAACCCGAGGTCAGGGTGAGGAAGGTTCTGTTCGGCAGTACTGTGTCTGGCAAGGTCACAAAACAGGGGGGTCTTACCAGGACGAAAGACACAATGATGGGGCACACGTATTGAGCCTAAAGGTGGGGTCTCCAACTCCTCTAAAATTTTTTTTTAATGTTTATTTATTTTTGAGAGAGTGCAAGCAGGGGAGGGGCAGAGAGAGAGGGAGACACAGATTCCGAAGCAGGCTCCAGGCTCTGAGCTGTCAGCACGGAGCCCAACGTGGAGCTCGAACTCACAAACTGGGAGATCGTGGCCTGAGCCAAAGTCGGATGCTCAACCGACTGAGTCACCCAGGCGCCCCTCCAACTCCTCCATAAAGGCTTTTCGGCAGGGCCTTGGCTGTTGGTAACACACGAGCCCTGTGCAGAAGGTGTGTCCAGGCCCAGGAAAATCTGACTGCAAGTAAGTAGCTGGTGTTTAAGGACTACTGAAGGGAATATACACATATCATGACATAAGGAGTGTAGGTCCATGCGGGAGACTGTCACAGAGGGAGCTGTGGCAAGAGTGAGATGGGAAGGCCGGACAGGTGGGGCCCAGCCAGGGGCCCCAAGTCAGCAGAAATGACAGGGGGGCGATGCGTCAAGAATGGGAAACGAAAGGTCGAAGAGAGATGTGCCCGTTGGCTTTGGCACCCAAACAATGACGAACGCGAGAAAGACTGCAGTTATGATTTGCAGACAGCACTGACGTCGTCACACGCTCTCCCATCCCCGACTCACCAGAGCCGGGCCCACTGTATGCCCCTCTTGCCATGGCGGAAGTCATGTCCACTCTGTCAGGCACCCACGGCTCTGCTCCCATCTCCAGCCGGGCAACTATGTGAGACCTGAAAGACGTAAGTCCTACGGGAAAGACGGGGCAGGTGAGTGGCTAGCACTTGGCCAGGTGAACTACCTGCTGACGGACCACAGGAAAGAAAGTGAAATATTACAAAAAAGAACACACTGGGGAGGTATGGCCGGAAAATCCCAGTGGTCACAGCAGGGCCTCGAATTCCTAGCAGTCGGGCCCTAGGAAACGTCAGCCGAAGGAAATGGTCACCCAGGTGGACACGGACGGGATCCACTGGGCTGCCTACAAGATTCCTCATTCCAGCCCCTTCCCCACAAGGTTTTGGGGCAGCAGGTATTGGGGCTGCTCAGGGAGTGGGGGGTGGGGGGACACTGCACACAGCTTAGCCCTGAAAATTGCAGCACGTATGCCGGGAGAGTGGGGAAGGAAGCATTGCCCATGGTTTGGCCACGGGAAGGAAAAGGGGACAGGCGGAAATGAGCCCGGGACACCGGGTGGGTGCGAAGGCCTTACCCAACGAGGCTATAAGTGCAAAGTTCTCCAGCATCACGTCGCAGTACAGGAGTCTCTGAGCCTCATCAAGGAGCCCCCACTCCTCCTGGGAGAAGTAAATGGTCACGTCCTCAAAGGTCACACAGCCCTGCCATGATGGGGACAGTCCATTCCATGATCAGCTTCTCTCCTCAGGACTCCCTGTCTGTCCCCTGCTCCCCCACCTCCCCAGCTTCCCAACTCAGAGGAGATCCCAGGCCCTGGTTCCACGGATGTCAGCTCTTTTCTCATGCCTCACCTGACCCGTGTCAGTCCCCCCACAGGCGGGTGAGCAGCGAGACACCAGCTAAGCTCTGGGCCTGAAGTGCAGGGCCCCACCCTCTTCTGTGGGCCCCCTCCCATGCCACCAACTTCAGGCTTTGCACATACAAACATGGACTCAGTCTTCTCCCTTAATCCCCAGTACCAGGCCCCTGGGGCCGACGGCTCACACTCACTCCTTTTTTTAATTTTTTTAATTTTTTTTTAATGTCCATTTATTTTTGAGAGAGAGAGAGAGAGACGGTGTGAGCGGGGAAGGGGCAGAGAGAGAGGGAGACACAGAATCCAGAATCCAAAGCAGGCTCCAGGCTCTGAGCTGTCAGCACAGAGCCCGACGTGGGGCTCGAACCCACAAACTGTGAGATCATGACCTGAGCCGAAGTCAGACGTTTGAGCCACCCAGGTGCCCCTCACACTCCTATACACATAACACGTCCTGGACTGCACCTTGTATCCCCATTGTCACTGTACCCTCCCCCATCCAAGCCCACATCGTAGCCACCTCCAAGGACCCTCACATGTCACTCTGCACATGGCATCCAGAAATTCTTAGCAAATAACAACCCAGACCCTTGGGTGGCTCCCACTGCCAAGGGCAACACAGACCATTGATTTGAAGGTCTCCCCGCCCGGCCCTTTTCTGGCTTCAATCGAAGCCATGCAGAACCACACAGACATCAGATACCCTTGGGCCTCCTCCACTTCGGTGTGGCACATCCTGTCCCTTCATCAGTCACACTCTGTGACTCTGGTTCTCACCCACTCAGGGTCTAGTGGCTCTCCCAGCTGACCCCATTTGCCCCTGAGCTAATTCCCCAGCCCAACTGAAAACCTCGAGGCCCCATCAAGGGTCACTACAAAGGCCTGCTGGGAACGCAAAGGGGTGAATAAGCACAGCCCAGGGCTCAGTGTAACAATAGCTCCATTACTACTGAGCCTCCCCATCCCACCCATATCTACACCACCTGCCAGACTCCTCCCTCCTTACACAGCCCACCAGCTGTCCCCACCACCACCACGAGCGCTACTCTTCACGTTTGTCTTTTTAAAAAAATATTTATTTTGGGGAGAGCGCAAGTGGGGGAGGGGCAGAGAGAGGGGGACAGAGGATCCCAAGCAGGCTTTGTGCCGACAGGCTGACAGAAGCGAACCCCTGTGGGGCTTGAACTCACGAATCACAAGATCATGACCTGAGCTGAAGTTGGATGCTCAACTGACTGAGCCACCCAGGTGCCCCCATGTCTGTCTTTATAATGCCAAACAAGCCAATCATAGTCCCCTGTTCTCAGTTCTCAGGCCCCACCTTCCCCTTTCCCTCTAGTGTCACTGCCACCATGACCTGAAAGTTCACCCTCCTGAACTGGACACACAGCCACACCCTCGTCCACATACCAGATGCCACATTTTAGATATTTTAACTGTGGAAATAAACAAAGAGCAACCAACTAAGAAAAGCAAAGGTATTTATACTGAGCTTGCTATAGCAAGCTACCATCACTTATGTTTGGCCACCTCGAAGGCAGGCAGAGGCGTGGGAAAGCTTTATAGAGGAAACGGGAAGGCTTCAGATGTGCCCTGACTGGGGGCTGTGGGCACGGGGAAGCGGTAGGCAGGCTAACTAGAAATGGGGCGTCCTATGTGATGGGTTAAGGGTGCATACTTGGCTTTCTCTCCTTGGTCCCAAGGTGGAAGCGGGGACAAAAATTACAGAAGCTGTCAGTTATTAATCAAGCCCTGGTCATTTGGGGGCAGTTGTTACAGAAGCTATTGTTCCTGGATTGTCACTAGAGATAGCAATCTGGCTTCCTGAACTCTAATTTAAGCAGGCTGCTTCCTGGGTTGTTTATTGTAGATAAAGAGGTTGGTTTCCTGGGCAGGTCCCTGCAGGTTGTGGGTCAGAATTCTATTTTTATGTATGGTCTAGCCTTTGTCCTCTTGTGTATTCGGTCTCTCATAACCTTAACTATACCTCACCAAAACACCAAAATTGGTGTCTACCTGCCCACTCAACTCCATTCAGGCGTCTCTAGAACATCAGAGCTCAAAAGGGCCAAAGCCTCACTTCTACTTTTATATTGAATATTCTTTCTACACCCAACCTCCCCATCTCCGTTGATGGCAATCCATCCTTCCAGCTGCTGAAGCCAAAAACCACCCCTTTTCCTTCTCACCTTCCACATCAGAAAATCTGGTCAGCCTGACTTAAAAGGCGGATCTAGAACCCAATCATTTCTACCTCCAGCCACCTGCACTACTCATCCGAACTACTGCAATAGCGGACTCCTTGGTCTTCCTGCCTCCACCCTTACCCCAAGTCAATTTTCCACTCTGCATCCACAGGGAGCCTGTCAAGACCCGAGTCAGGTGTTTCCTCTTTTACTCTAACCCATCTATGGCTCCCAACACAGTCAGAATAGAGATCAAGCTCCTCAGCCCGCCATTCCGGGGCTCACTGTCTCCCAACTGCTCTCAGAACACTCAGGTCAATCTCACCTCCAGGCATTTGTGCACGCCGATTCCCGTGCCTAGAAAACCCTTCCTCGCGTCCTAAGATTTCGTAAATGGGAAGCGCTCTGTATAATCGCCGGCCTGGCTTCAGCACCCCGGACCGGGCGTGGCTCCCCTCCAGCGCTCCCAGACTCAAAACCCGGAGAGGTGGGAGACGACAGAAGACAGACAAGGCCCACCTCCGCGGTCCAGGTGCGGGGCACGCGAACGTAGGGCGGCATACACCTGGGCACTCACCTGCGCCGGGTCCCTGAGCGCCGCAGCCGCCGCCATCGGGACCCGGTCTCGCAGAGCAGCCGCCAGAGACGAGTGGGCCCCCAGTGCCCCCCTCCCTCGCCGGGCCCCAGGTGCGGCGGGCCCTCGGGCTCCCGGCTAGTGCAGGCGCGCGGGACGCGGGGCACAGCCGGACCGGGCGGACCCGCGTCTCTGGGGCGCGGCACGGAGCAGGGTCCCGGCCCCCGGCTCCGGAAAAGCCGCGAGTGACGCCGGCGCGCACACCCGGCCCGGGCTAGGACTGGCTGGCCTGGAACGCAGGAAGTTCCGGCCCGAAGCGGCGCCGAGCTCAAGGGCTGTCATTGGCCCGGCGCCAGGCGCGGACTCCTGGTTCAGCCTCCAAGGACCTGCGTTTCTCGTCCCGCCCACGCTCGGCCCCGCCGGAGGGCTGAGCGAGGGGGCGGCCCCGGGGCGGTACTGGGGGCGGTGCGAGGAGGTGGAGCTGGGGCGGTGCGAAGGGGCGGAGCTGGGGCGGTGTTGGGGGCGGTGCGAGGAGGCAGAGCTGGGGCGGTACTGGGGGCGGTGCGAGGAGGTGGATCTGGGGCGGTGCTGGAGGGCTCAGCGAGGAGGCGGATCTGGGGCGGTGCGAGGAGGCGGATCTGGGGCGGTGCTGGGGGCGGTGCGAGGAGGTGGAGCTGGGGTGGTGCTGGGGGCTGTGCGAGGAGGCGGATCCGGGGCGGTGCGAGGAGGCGGATCTGGGGCGGTGCTGGGGGCTGTGCGAGGAGGCGGATCCGGGGCGGTGCTGGGGGCGGTGCGAGGAGGCAGTGCTGGGGCGGTGCTGGGGGCGGTGCGAGGAGGTGGTGCTGGGGGCGGTGCGAGGGGGCGGAGCTGGGGCGGTGCTGGGGGCGATGAGAGGTGGTGGCACTGGGGAGAGCGCGCGGGTGGGTGATGATAGGGGGGCGGTGTTGAAGGCGGAGCGAGGAGGGAGTGCTGGACGGTGGTTCTGCGGACGGTGCTGGGGGCCGCTGCTTGGGAGGGGCGAGGGGGCGGTGCTCGGGGTGTGATGAGAGGGGGCGGCAATTGGGGAGAGGGCGGCATTGTGGGCGGTGAAGCGAGGGGTGGAGTGCTGGGGGGGGATTCTGGGGGCGGTGCTTGGGAGTGGCGCGGGGGGCAGTGCGAGGGGGTGGGGCTTAGGGGCGGTGCGGGGTGGTGGTATGGAACTGGAGGGCGGAGCGCAGGGGCCGTGCTGGGGGTGGCACTTGGGGGAGTCTGAGGGGGGTAGTGCGAGAGGGTGACTCTGGGTGGGGGTATCGGTGCGAGGGGGCGGTGCCGGGTGGGGGGGGGATGTTGGCACGCGCTCGGTTACCTGCTTCTCGCTGGTTCCTGCTGGTTCTCTGTGACAGCGGAGCGCGAGCTTTTCCTCCTAACGGGGCTGTCTCCAGACTTCTCTTTCTGGAACCAAGTCCCAGTCGCCCTCAGGTGTGTATCACGGGATACCCATTTCTGCGTGCGGGGACAGAGGCTGGTCCTGCAATTCTCAGACCTTTCGGGGGGCCCAGGTTCACACTGACAATTGAAGGTAACACCTGATCTGCGGGGTCTGTGTGCTAACATGGAATGTAGCTCTAATTCAGTGTTTCTCAGCATCATCTGGGAATTTGTTAGAAATCCTCGTTTGGGGGGCAACAGCCTAAACCTAGGTACTGAGAAATTTTGCGGGTGGGGCCCAACGTTCTGCATGTGAACAAGCCGTCCAGGGGATTCCAATTTGAGAAAAAGGAGTCTTGGTAAGTAACAGGGCCCAGGGTGTGCTTACTGCTGGATACTTAAGAGTCGTTATGGGGGTGCGTGGATGGTTGAGTCGGTTAAGCGTCTGACTCCTGGTTTTGGCTCAGATCATGTCTCCCTCTCTCTGCCCTTTTCCCAGTCGCTCTCTCTCTCTCTCAAAATAATAATGTTTTTAAAAAGATTCATCATCATCATTGTTATCACAAGTCACAAACCCTGCTGTGAGAGGGCAACTCAGAGACCGTTCTCTGCACGGTAACTTATTTGTCAAAATAATGAGTCTCATTCAGCAAGTAGCAGCAGAGGTAATGATGATAATGCTTACATGAGAGCACACGTTTTACCATTTGGTTATTTTTTTGTATTCTTTGAAATACATCATGCAGGAGAGTTTCATCAACTACAGGCAGGCCTACTGCACAAGGGACAGATTCTTACAGGCCACATGACTCAACATTTGAGAACAGCAGGGTTAGATGCCCTCAGGCCTAAGTGGACAATGGAACTCACATGGTTTCACATTTGTTACATAAGATGAGATACCATTACTCATCTCTGGTTCTCAGGCATTAAAGAAAAAGTTATTCAAGACACTTGTTGAGAATGATAAGGCGGACTTTCTTCACAGGCCCTATCGTGTTAAGTATAGGGACCACTGCAGTAGGAGTTTGTAGTGAGAAAGAGTTTGAGAACAAGAGTTTCCTTGTTCTCCAGGGAGAACAAGGAAAAGTAGGAATTTATAGGCACAGGTGGGAGGGAGGGGATGGGAAATTACTAAGAGGATACATCAGGGGATAAGAGGGGTTCCAACTGAACCGACTTAACATGATTCTTGCTGAAGGCAGGTCAGGATGATCAGACCTGGGGGGTGTTGGGGAATGAGGGACTGGGTCAGATATCACCCGTGATCCGATATGGAGGGTAGTTCTGGTCAAACTGACTTTAGGGTTCTTGCTACAATTAGACAATGCAGAGAGAAACATGGAAGTCTGAAAGCCAGGGCCTAGTTGAGAAGAGAATTCAGAAGTGTCTAAGTAGAGGCTGGTCAAAGAGAATATCACTGTCACAGGAACCAAAACTTGCCCCTCTCCTGACTACCCTGTCGTATTCAGAGCAGCCAGATCCAGGTACAAATATACAATCGCAAGACATCCCAGCTTGATGTCCATTGGCTGGAGGCCCTTGTCCTCATCAAGACAGAATCAGCCCACCACCGCCTGGGCCCGTAGCCCACCAGGGAGCACTAAATCCTGGAGAGGTGAAAACTGAGGTCCAAGGAGGCCATACCAGGAAGGGGCACAAAATGAAGACATAATGAAGACGCAATTTCACGGTTACATCTGTCCATTTTTCATTGCCCCAAACTAATTTGCAACGGTCCAAATTAAATGTCAGGGAAGCTGGGTGTACAGAAAGAGAAAAAGAGATCGGTGAGCAAATGTAACTGGCTTCATAAACAATCCATCAGTTTGGTAACCAAATACTCATTTTGTATTTCTCCTACGCATGAACACTTGCTGCCCCTCTTTTCTCTGACAACCCAAAGCCCCATCCCATCACCACCTCAATCTCAATCTTAGTATTTACACTCCGAACCTAACCTCATGCCAGGAGACTACAGCAAAATAGGTTACTTATCACTTCTCCCTCCCACTAGATAGCTGTGGTTCAGGGACACGGTGAAAGGATGTTTTCAAACTGCTGAAGAAATTACCACCAACCTAGATTTCTATACATAGCAAAAGTGTCTCTCAAGAAAAAAGGTATCTTAAAAAAGATTACTTCAAGCCAAAAAAGAAAAGTGTAATGGGAAATTGACCTACATAAAACTCAACGCTAATGATTATAATTAAGAACAAGGAAAAGTGATTCCAGGTGAAATCTTCAGGGTGATAGGAATGAAGATCTGAGTGGGGCGCCTGGGTGGCTCAGTCGGTTGAGCGTCCGACTTCAGCTCACGTCACGATCTCGTGGTCCGCGAGTTCGAGCCCCGCATCCGGCTCTGGGCTGATGGCTCAGAGCCTGGAGCCTGCTTCTGATTCTGTGTCTCCCTCTCTCTCTGCCCCTCCCCCATCCATGCTGTGTCTCTCTTTGTCTCAAAAATAAATAAATGTTAAAAAAAAATTAAAAAAAAAAAAGGAATGAAGATCTGAGAGAGGGGTGTGTTTGTGGGCTCTCATTCTCTGTGTAAAACAGAAATATTATCTCCTGTGGGGTTAGAATGATGGCATTGCCATGCATGCCATAAAAATCATAGTAATCGAAATGGGACAAAATGATGGATATTCCGAGTTCCCTATGTTGTCTAGAAGGAAGGTAAAGGTACTTATAACTCTGTGCTAATGGATTAAAATAAGTATTTGTAATTTTTTGCTTAAATAAAATAAGTAAAATCAAAGAAAATACTTTCCAAAGTAGAAAAATTTGGGGGTTGTAAATGAGTAGACAGTACTTTTAAAGTAGTGGGTAAAGAAGAAGGGAGGCAAAGAAAAGCAGAGAGCCCAAATGCATCAACTTTTACACTAAGTTGCTATCGAATAAATATTCAGATTAGCAATCAGAGATTTTTTTCTTTTTCTTTTTTTTTCCTTAATGTTTTTTTTATCATTGAGAGACAGCGACAAAGCATGAGCATGGGAGGGGCAGAGAGAGGAGGAGACCTAGAATCCGAAGCAGGCTCCAGGCTCTGAGCTGTCAGCACAGAGCCCAATGTGGGACTCGAACCCACAAACCACGAGATCATAACCCGAGCCAAAGTTGGACGCTCAACTGACTGAGCCACCCAGGCGCCCCAGCAGTCAGAGATTTTTAATGGCTCAATATGTCCCTGAAGGATTCGTCTTAATTATTTTTTTTTATTTGAGTGTAGCTGACACACTAGTTTCGGGTGTATAGTGTAGTGATTATACAAGTTTATGCATTGTGCTCACCACAAGGAAGCTACCTTCTGTCCCCATACAATGTGACCACAATATCGACTGTACTTCCCATGCTACGACCCTCATTCCTGTGACCTAATCATTCTATAACTGGAAACCTTTTATCTCCCACTCTCCTTTACTCATTTTGCCCATCTCCCTTCCCTATGGCAACTGTCAGTTTGTTCTCTGTATTTATAGATCTGATTCTGCTTTTTGTTTATCCATTTGGGATTTTTTTTTTTTTTTGAGATTCCACGTATGAATGAAATCGTATGGTATTTGTCTTTCTCAATTGACTTATTTCACTTGGCTTAGTACCTTCTAGGTCCATTCGTGTTGTCACAAATGGCACACACTCATCCTTTTTTATGGCTGCATAATATTCCGTCCACATCTTCCTTATCCATTCATCTATTGGTGGACTTCTAGGTTGCTTCCATATGTTGGCTATTGTATATAATGCTGCAATAAACATAGGGGTGCCTATATCTTTTTCAAATTAGTGTTTTCTTTTTCTTTGGGTAAATACCCAGTTAATGGAATTATTGCATCATACGGTATTTCTATTTTTTTGAGGAGCCCGCATACTGTTTCCACAGTGGCCATGTCAATTTCCATGCCTACCAACAGTGCACAAGTGTTCCTTGTTCTCCACGTCCTTGCCAACACTTTGTTATTTCCTGTCTTTTTTAATTTAATTTAATTTAATTTTTTTACATTTTATTTATTTTTGAGACAGAGAGAGACAGAGCACAAATGGGGGAGGGACAGAGAGAGAGGGAGACACAGAATCCAAAGCAGGCTCCAGGCTCTGAGCTGTCAGCACAGAGCCCGATGTGGGGCTCAAACCCATGAACCATGACATCATGACCTGAGCCCAAGTCAGTTGCTTAACCGACTGAGCCACCCAGGTGCCCCTGTCTTTTTTTATTTTAGACTATCAAACAGGCATAAGGTAAAGGATTAAATTTTGAAAATTAATAGACAGTATATTTAGAGCAGTTTTAGGTACAGCAAAATTGAACAGAATGTATAGTGTTCCCATATACCTCTTCCCGCACATGTACACTTAGGTTCTCCTCCCTCAACATCTGCAGAGTGTTGTGCATTTGTTATAATCTATGAGCTAACATTGACACATCGTTATCAAACAAAATTAACCTTCAGTTTACATTTGAGTTCACTGTGTTGTACTTTTGAGACAGGGAAACTGAAAGGACCCTGTTAAAAAACTCCTTTTCCTGCTTCTATTCTTGTGAGGACCACCCCCCCCCCCCACCCCCAGCTTATATATGCCTATTGTATGTCCTCCTTGTAGAGGGCAAGGAGTTAATGATTTCTTTGGAGTCTTCTAGCAAATAGCTAACATCTAAAGGGGTGACCAGGTGGGGTTTCATGTAGGTTTCCAAGACAACTGACTCCAGACACCGAGACCAGGGCATAAGTGACTTATGGAGGACACCCAGGTACTCGTCCTTATCCGACTAGGTCCTGGATGCCCAAGAGGGCATGTATACCAGACCACACTCTTCGGTAAAAACTCCAGACCCCAAACAGACAGGAGAGTCATTATTCTTTTCCTTCCTGAGTCTCTTCCAGATGCTCTGTCTGTGTCTGTTCTCACTACATCTTCAATAAACTCAAATCTCACTTTGATTTCCATCCTGCTCAATGCCAAACACCCTCTTGGCTGGACCTATGGGACCCCCTCTGGGTCATCGCACCTGCCCTGCCTGCATCACTTTCTCTGGGCTTTAACAAATGTATGATGTCATGTGTCCACCATTATAGTTTCATACAAAATACTTTCACGGCCCTAAAAAAAAAAAATCCCGTGTTGCATCTATTCATCCATCCATCCCTCTCGGCCCCCACGAGCTCCTGGTAACCACTGAACTTTTTATTGCCTCCATAATTTTGCCTTTTCCAGAACGTCATATAGTTGGAATCATATGTAGTCTTTTCAGATTGGCTTCTTTCACTTAGGAATATACATTCAAGTTCCCTCTCAGCCTTTCAATAGCTTGAGAGCTCGTTTCTTTATAGCACTGCATAATATTCCACCGTCTGGACGTACCACAGTTTATGCATTCACCTACTGGAGGACATCTTGATGACTTGCAGTTTCCGGCAATTATGAATAAAGCTGCTATAAAAATCCATGTTCAAGTTTTTGTGTGGACACGAGTTTTCACTTCTTTCAGGGAAATACCAAGGAATGCATTTGCCGGCTTGTAGGCTAAGAGTCAGTTTCGTTTCGGAAGAAATTGCCAAATTGTCTTACGAAGCAAACGGACCGTTTTGCATTCCCATCGGCCAGGAATGAGAGTTTCTGTTGCTGCACAAACTCATCAACATTCAGTGTTGTCAGTGTTTTGGATTTTGGCAATTCTAATAGGTGTGTAGTGGTACGTCATTGTTGTGTTAATTTGCGTTTCCCTAATGATATCTCGTGTGCATCTTCATATTCTTGTTTGCCCTCTGGATATCTTCTTTGGTATCTGTTCCATCTTTTGCCCATTTTTTATTGGGTTTGGGTTGTTTACTTTCTCTGTTAATACTCCTTTGTTTTAGCTCACAGTCCTTTACCAGATACACTTTTTTTTTAAATTATTTTTTTTACATTTATTTATTTATTTTTGAGAAACATTTATTTATTTTTGAGAAACAGAGTGAGACAAAGCGTGAGCAGGGGAGGGGCAGAGAGAGAAGGAGACACAGAATCGGAAGCAGGCTCCAGGCTCTGAGCAAGCGGTCAGCACAGAGCCTGATGCGGGGCTCGAACCCACGAACTGTGAGATCATGACCTGAGCCGAAGTCGGACACTCAACTGACTTGAGCCACCCAGGCACCCCTATCAGATACACCTTTTGCAAAAAAGTTCCTCCCAATCTGAAGCCTGTCTTCTTATTCTATTGACGATGTCTTTCACAGAGCAGAAGTTTTTAATCTTAATGAAGTCCAGTAATCAGTTTTTTTCTTTCACAGGTTGTTTTTCGGTGCTGTATATAAAAAGCACAGCCAGAGGCGCCTGGGTGGTCCAGTCGGTTAAGCATCCAACTTTGGATACATTGTATATATATTCATTTCTGAGCTCTCCAAGACCACCATGCAATTCTTCAAGTCTCAGCAGACACTGATTGGGTGTCCTCCAAATTGGACTCCATTCTGACCCTCTTTACCTGGAGTTAGCATCATATCTGATGCGGTTTTAGAGTGGTGGTGGGGGTCCGGAACTGATGGCCAGGAAAGAATTCTTGAGATGTCTTTGGTGCAAAAATGTGATTTTATTAAAGCATGGGGACAGGACCCGTGGGCAGAAAGAGCTGCACTGGGGTTGTGAAGAGTGACTGGTTATATACTATGGAGTGAGGGAGGTAAAGGCAAAGAGGGAGGCTTCCAGAAGGACTTTATATGCTAAAGAGGACTCAGAAGATACCAGAGGTCTTGCTATTGTCAAGCTAAGGTTGTTTTCCCTCTAGTAAGGCATTAACTTTAAGACAAGACAGTTGGGAGTTTATTGGAGGAATGTTTTACTCTGCCTATCTCAAATATTTGTCAGTGGGCTGCAGGTTACAAAGAAATTTAATTGTATTACATTTTTGTCTTGCCTTTGTTCCCTACATCACCATGGAGGGGAAGGTGATGTTAGGGCTCCAGGAAATTGAGTCTATGGGTTTCTGGAGGTTAGGCTATTGATAAGATTGCCTTTTTCTTGTAATTTACTGAGACTCTTGTCCTGCAGGACTGTGATCTCTATCAGTCAGCCCTTTGTTTTCTCCTTCTCTTAGCTTTAAGGCAGCCAGGAGTGCTTGAGGATTGTCACATGTATCCCACCGGAGGCGGGAGGCCGGAGGGCGTTTGCGGGGTCTCAGCTTGCCTCATGCTCCCTCATCAATATCCTAAAGGTTAAAGGTTCAGTCTCACAAGACTGTCCCCACTTCAGATGCCAATTCCAAGTCCAGATTGTTACCTGTGCCACTGACTGATTGACTATAAATCAGAGGTTCCCACAACCTCCTCCTTGGATTTGATCATTTGTTAGAATGGCTCACAAAGCTCAGGGAAACACTGACTTACACTTACCAGTGAGTACTTATTATAAAGTATATAAGTAAGTACTTATTATAAAGGATATTATAAAGGATACTGATGAACAGCCAGATGAAGAGGTACGTAGGGCCAGGTTTGGTAGAGTCCCACGTGCAGGAGTTTCTGTCCCCGTGAAACTGAGGTGCACTACCCTCCGGACACGTGGATGAGTTCACCAACCTGGAAGCTCATCAAATCTTCTTGTTCAAGAGTTTTTATAGAATTTAATCTGTGATACTCCCCCTCCCCCCTTTCTTCCCAGAGATCAATGGCTGGAGCTGAAAATTTCAACCTTAAATCACTTGATCTGTCTGGTGATCAGCCCCCAACCCGAGGTTGTCTAGGGATCCCTTCTAAGTCAGCTTACTAGCATAAACTCGGGTGTACTCAAAAGGGGCTCCTTATAAATAACAGAGACACTCTTATCACTCAGGGAATTCGTGGGTTCTAGGAGTTTTTTCAGTGACCAGAGACAAAGACCAAATATATCGATCTATTGGTCTATCCTATTACAGCACAGTACCTTTGATATTATGTGGGGAAAATGACACTTCACCTCTATGATCTTCTTACCCACGTCCTATAACCGCAGTCTAATTATGAGAAAATCATGAGATAAATTCCCATGGAGGCACATCCTACAGTATACCTGACCAGTACTACTCAGAACTGCCAAGTTCATAAAAAACAAGGAACGTCTGACAAATTATCACGGACAAGCAGAGCCTGCAATGACAGGACAACTGAATGCAGCATCCTGGATGGGAGTCTGGTACATGAAAAGGGCATTAGGTTAAGAGCTTGGGAAGTCTGGATAAACTATGGGCTTCATCCAATAATAATGTGTCAACATTGATTCATTCATTGTAACAAACGTATCATATAATGTAAGATGTTATGTGCATATGGGAGAGGTATATAGAAGCCTTCTGTACTTACCTGCTCATTTTTTCCCCTGTAAATCTAAAACTATTCTTCAAAAACATAAAGTCTATTATTAAGTTTAAAAACTCTGGGATATTTAGAGCTTACAGGTGTGATTGTGGACAGAGGAAATGCCAAGAAACGTGTGGGATGGAGAATCAGATCTACAGCGCTCTTGGGTGCAGGTAGGAAAACCGAGACTTGCATATATGAACCCTTCGGACGAAGTTCAAGGTTAATCTTTTGATAGTGAGGTTTCCAGAGAGCCAAATCTCCAAGTTTTATATGTGGACTAGTTTAGATGGGAAGACTGGAGGAAAAACAGTGTTAACCTGTTGATAAGGCATGGGCATAGTCAGTCAGTCCATTGCAATATTTGGGAAGGTCTGAAATGACCAGACCAGAGTCTTCTGTAGCCCATGCCATGTGTGGAATTCTCACAGATGCTCCAGTAAGTGTCTCATAGAAGAAGAGTTGATGTGGGTGGAGATTCGAAGGTCATCAAAGCCGAAGATAAAACCTCGGATCATGGAAGGCCAAGTTTCTCTGAGAGTTTTGCAATTTTAGATTTAATAATCCATTCATGCGCTCAGTCAAGACAGGGCAAAAGCAACATCCCAGAGAGAGAAAAATTGTTCCAGCAGAAATGTAGCAACAGTGGTTAAGCAGTAGCCCTCTTACACGGGGAAGCTTTGATCCAATGAGAGAACACGTGAATAATGACAAAGACATATTCATAACCATGACCTACAGGCAACTGCGTGATATGTAATTGCCCACAGAGGAAGCTCGAGGTGGCTTTCTCGCTTGCCCTGCCATTACAGCTCCACCAGGATTATGTTCTCAGCAGATGGGACAAAAGGATACCGGTTGTGCCAGCTAAAGAGCAAAATTTTCCCACCACTACCAGTGGAGGAGCTGCTCTAGATTTTCTTTCCCCTTGTGGGAAAGTCATGGCCTAAATTTCAGGCAGGGGATTGAGGAGACTCCAGACGGCCATCTGGATGTCTCGAGAGTTTATCCGCATGCAAAGGACGTCCAGCTTATTTCTAATTGACCTTTAATCTTAGGGACTTTGGACCGAGAGCATTTCATTTCTTCTGTTAGAGGGTCAGGGCGTAGGCAGAGGAGATTTAACATTCTGTCTGCTGTAGAATGGGGGCAGGTTTCTGAGCTGTTGGCTTTAGCAAGTTCCCCCTTTGCTTATGGATCTTATCGCCCATATGAGTTTCTGTTTTAAATATGTCCACTTCTTTTGGTACCGATAAATCCTCGAAGTGATCAGCCACGCATTTCCCATTTTGAGTTGCTGTGCCACGTGCAGTCATAAATACCAATCAAGTATCGCTAACCTTAAAAATAAAACTGTTGATTATTTTGCCAGAAAAATGGGCTTGTTCAGGAATAGCAGAGAACTGCAACTCAAGACACGCAAGCTACAGCAAAACCATAGGCGACCCTGTTGGCGGGCAGGGAGAAAATCTTCCTTCCGCCTGCTGGCGTTGTAAAAATAGGCTTCTTCCTGTGGGAAAACGCAAGGAAGGTCTCTTGTGGGGTCTGCAAAGGGCTGTGAGGAGTGCTACAGCGTGAGCGCTCCCCCTTCCGGCCTTATTTATTTATTCATTTATAGGGAACCTTGCTTTTTAGAAATATTTATTTATTTTGAAAGAGAGAGAGAGAGTGTGCATGTGCAAGTGGGGGAGGGGCAGAGGGAGCATCCCAAGCAGGCTCCACAGCGTCAGCGCTCAGAGCCCCGTGTGGGGCTCAGACTCACGAACCGTGAGATCATGACCTGAGCTGAAATCAAGAGTTGGATGCTTAACCGACTGAGCCACCCAGGGCCCCCCTTTTTTTAAATTGAAGGGTTTTTTTTTTTTATTTCTTTGTATCCCAGGTGGGACTCCAACCTATGACCCCAAGACTGAGGGTTGCATGTTCTTCCAACTGAGTCAACCAGGTACCCCCTCCCAATTCCATTTTAGTTTTGTTTAGTTTATTTAAGTTTATTAATTTTTGAGAGAGAGAGAGAGAGAGAGAGAGCAGGAGAGGGGCAGAGAGAGAGAGAGAGAGAGAGACGAGAGAGAGAATCCCAAGCAGGCTGCATGCTGACGGTGTGGAGCCCAACTCAGGACTCCAACCCGTAAACCTTGAGATCTTGACCTGGGCTGAAATCACGAGTGAGCTGCTCAACTGACTGAGCCACCCAGGGACCTCCCAACTCCATTTAAAACGACATTCCCTTTATTCAGTTCCATAGTTCCAACTCAAAAGGTATCTGCTATCTGTGCAGATACTAATTCTCCTATCCTTAACTAACACGCAGGCCCGCGTGAGAACCAGAAGTTCCACCAACTGGAATGAGTTCTGTTATCTGGGATGATTGGGTGTGAGGCTGACACTCATATTCATGGGGTTCTGGAAACCTACGGATTCAGGCAGATCCTGCCTGAAATGTTCCTTGTGAAGTGAGGAGCTAGTAGCCATCAACAGAGAAGGTGAGGTCTGGGTCTGTTAGAGGAAGCTCTGAAAGGCCGGAGTGGAGAATGGTTAAGTTCAGGTGGCTGCCTTGCAGTCACGTGGGTCCCCTCCAGTCAGGAAAGGAAGACCAGCGACACTAAGATTTCGAACAACGGGGGGTGGTAATGTGAGAAGGAGCGAGCAAAAGGATCTCAAGAGAGGCAAGATGAGAGGTGAAAAAAAAAAATGCGGTGTTTCAGTTAGGAGAAGGATTTGGGCACACGGGGTACATACCTAACACAAGATCCATTGTCGCCTGAACCAACTTTGCTCTTGCCATGACTGCTCTACAACAAGAAATGGCTTCAGCCACACAGTCCAGAGCGAGACTAAAATACCCAATGGGCCTCTGCTTGAAAAAGCACCTAAAGCATGTCCTTCTCTCTCATGAATGAATGACTAGTGAGAAGGGCAAAGGATGCTTTGGGAGCCTCAAGGTGGAAGCACAGGAAAGGGAAGTTTTTAAGGATTTGAATACATCATGGAAAGTGAGTCCCATTGTAGAAGGTGAGGCATAGTTTCCTAAATTATGCCATATAAAGGGGACGCTACGTTGGAAAAACTTGGAATCCACTTCCTACAACATCCAGGTAATCCTAGAAAGCCCCAGAGCTGTCTTTTGGTTTCAGGCTGAAGGTAATGAAGGATGGTCTTGCTAGTTCTGAGGACAAGGGTTTTCCCTCAGGGTTAGATACCATGTTCTAAATATTGCACCTGGACCGCAAAGTTGTATTTTGCCCCTTGAAACCTTATGCTCCTCGTAAATGTGAAACTGAATAAGGAAAATGTCAGTTATCTTTTTTTATAAGAAAGTCTCGTTTAAAGTGGAGTTGGAAGGCCAGAAGGGGGAGCTCTCACGCTGTACCATTCCTCACAGCCCTTTGCAGAGCAAACAGAAACAGACAGACCCGCATTGCCAAGGAGAAGGAGCCTGCTTTACAATCCCAGCAGAGGAAGAAAGATTTTTCTCCCAGCCCAGCAACAGCCTAGCCAATGAGAGACTGTCACACACAACTCAACCAATGAAAAGCCACTACACTTCCGACTCCCGGTTTACTCCAATGGACTTTTTGTTTACAACAGCTCCTCCCAAGTCCCCCACCCCCCTTTTCTCTATGAAAGAGCCAACTTCTCCTTTGTGCTTTGGACTTGTTTGTGGTTTTGCTGTGGCTTGCGTGGCTTGAATTGTAATTCTCTGCTGCTCCCGAATAAATCAGTTTTTCTGGTAAAATAATTAACAGTTTTATTTTTAAGGTTAACACAAGCCGGAGCTTCTAATAAATATTAAGTGTCTGTGAGTCACTGAACCTAGTAAAACAAAGAAGCTCATCCGGATATTGACTGAGGATTGAATTATAAAAGGAGGCTAGATTCTTTGGATTTACACTTAATATTCAGGCAAAAATAAGCGGGGACTTTGGAACATCCCTGGAGCACGACGATCCAGGTATGCTGTTGGTTTTCGCATGCGAGGTGAAGAGGTATTTGGGAGTTAGATAAAGGGGTCTGCTGAAGAAAGCAGAGCGTATCAACAATGACGAAATAAGTAGGGTCAGAGGGTATAGGAGCAAAGATAGTGTTGCGATTTGGGAAAAAACAATATGCATTTTACAATTTTATTTGTGGCTCACAGCTCTTGGACAAGCTGGTAACCCCTTCCGTTAGGTTTCTTTATGGGTAGAATAGATGTGCTGCAGGGGCTCCATGTGGAGATCAGAAGCCCTTTGTCAAGTAATATATGAGTAATAGGTCTGAGACCATAAATTACCTCATTTTTAAGGTATCGTATTGAGTTAATTGAGAGAGAGACATAGCGAGGTCTGCATCCACCTTTAAAGGCTCTTACCTCTCAGCGGCGTCCTACACCTGCCATTCCTTTAGGCGACAGTGAGTCAGGAAGGTGAATGAGCGTGTCCCTGCATGCAGCCCTTATCAAGGGCTTGGGGAGCTCTGAGGGGTCAAGAAAACCTTAGGAATCTATCAGAGCTGTCAGAGGGCACAGTGCATGAGGTTGGAGTCTGGAACTTCAAAGGTGAGTCCCTTGGATGAACGTTAAATATTAACATTACAATGAGAAATCAAGTCTCTGCCTCGTAGCTTAAAAGAGGTTGGGGGGCTTAAGAGAAAAGCTTTGTTGGGCATCATGGGGTCCAAGAGACAAAGAAAGGATATTTTTGTTTGTTTATTTGTTTGTTTTTTTAAGGGATGGATCATGTGACTGATTATCCAATCATGTGAGGGATTATCTAACCTCACTACAGAGGTGAGTTGTGTACACTGAGGAATTATAGTAGGGCCATCTGAGGTGTTGAGGGTAGAGTATGTGACCCCACCAGAAAGGTGGCAGTGTCCCCATTGACTGAGGTGATCATCTCACCCCGTGTATTCAAGGGTGTCTGGGGAAAGACAGGAACAGATTCCTTAAAGGGAAGTCATTGGGAGTAACAATTACAGAGGGGAGGTGAACTCTGAGAGGTTACATGGCCTCAGGTAAGGTACGAAGAGACTGTTGAACGACCTGATGAGGGTTGTACTAAAAAGGCCATTTTTCTTTTCTTTTTAAAAATTTTTAATTTTTATTTTGGAGAGAGGGAGAGAGAGAGTGTGAGCAGGGTAGGACACAGAATGTGAAGCAGGCTCCAGGCTCTGAGCTGTCAGCACAGAGCCCCGATGCGGGGCTCAAATCCACAAACCGCGAGATCAGGACCTGAGCTGAAGTTGGACGCTTAATCAACGGAGCCACCCAGGTGCCCCTAAAACGGCCATTTTTCAATTTCATACTAGGAGAAACTAGCAGACCACTTTTGAAAAACGTTTATTTATTTTTGAGAGAGAGGGAGAGAGACAGAAAGAAACAGGATCCCAAGCAGGCTCCATGCTATCAGTGCAGGGCCCGACGTGGGGCTTGAACTCATGAACCATAAGATCATGACCCGAGCCAAAATCAAGAGTTGGACACTTAACCAACTGAGCCACACAGGCGCCCCCGAGGACCATTTTCTAGAGGGGATTTGGGATCCTGAGGATTCAAGGTCCCCTGGAGATAAACCAATTTGGGGAGACCCCAAGAACTCCAGAGAGATGATTGTAGTTCCAAATTATCCTTAGTGAAATTCTACCTTTTTCTGGAATGTCGGACTGAGTTAGTGCTATCGAGGCAGAGCGTGTAATCAAGAACAGAGGAGGAAAGGGGGGATCCAGGGGAGTGAGAATTTCCCATGGGATTAGACACGTATTCAAATAAACAAAAGAGGTTTCCCCCAAGAGCTGGGAAGATTCTCACCCGTCCCAAAACTTGCAACATTCCTGTTCAACGGGCAGATCGGATGCCCACTCAAGAGCCAAAGAAAAAAGTTTTCATTCAAAGAGAATCAAAGTAACTCCTTGCTTGTGCTACAACGGCACATGTCTGGAGCACTGGATTAGGGGTTGTGATTGACAGTGTGGAGCCAGATCTCCCCAATGTGGAAAGGACACAAGGGGTACGAGAGGCTGACACGAACACCTGGGTGACGGTAGAAGGACCTGAGCCAGCACTCCCTCCGAGTCACGGCACCAGAATACTGTCAAAAAAAAAAAAAAAATAATAAAAATCCAAACTTGCCTAGAGAAAGGCTATCCAGAAGTCTGGACAGACCATCAGATCTGTAAGCACCTGAGGAGGCTGTGGGGAAATGGCATTTCTTTTACAGGGAGGCACAGACGAGGCTGGAAAGAGCCAGGTGTGGGGTAGGGAGGTAAGCAAGTGGTGTCGTCAAGCACCCGAACAGGAAATGTCTTTCTCTGCCGTCAGCCGATCCTCGATCCTCGGGAGGTGCCGTTGAGGTTGTCCTGCCTTCTAATGCTCGCTTCAGCTCAAGGGTGGGCTGAAGTTCAAGGGCCTGTGGAGAGGAGAGAAGCCTGACCAGTTTGGTCAGAACGAGTTAGCAGGGATTTTGTCCAGATTGGTCATTTGCATTTACGAAAATTGTAAATAGACGGAATCGTACGGTAGGCACCCTGGCTTCTCAGTATAATTGAGATTTGTACCGCCTCGGTGACCCTCTGAACTACCTTCAACTTTTCATATTTTGTCCAGCTTTCCGAGTGTTCTTCTGTGGCAAGGTTGATCTGAAGTGACCCAGTCAACCACCGTGGGAAGTGCAAGTCGACTTGGTTGTTTTGATGGCAGACCCTCATTCTACTTTTAAAATATTTATGGGAACGCTCTGGGACCTATGGTGAAGGCGCCTTCCTCCAGAAGAGTCATGTGTTTGTTTAGTATTTGAGTTTAGCAGATCCTTTCTGTTTCTTTTTTTTTAAGTTTTACTTATTGATTTTTTTAGTAGTCTCTTCGCCCAGCGTGGGGCTCGAACTCATGACCCCTGAGATCAAGAGTCGCACACTCTTCCTACTGAGCCAGCCAGGAGTCAGCAGATGCTTTCAAGCTGAGAATTTGGATCATTGTTCAATCTAGAAAATAGGTTTTTGGAAAAACTTTCCTCTCCTACATACGTTCTTCTTTGTTCCTGGATCTTTAATTTTTTAAATATATTTTATTTTTTTAAGTTTATATATTTATTTTGAGAGAGACAGAGAGAGACGGCGTGACTGGGGGAGGGGGTGAGAGAGGGAGAGAGAATCCCAAACAGGCTCCTCACTCTGAGCGCAGAGCCTGATGTGGGGCTCGAACCCGAGAACCGTGAGATCATGACCTGAGCGGAAATCAAGAGTTAGACGCTCAACCGGGTGAGCCCCCCGGGTGCCCCCTTTGTTCCTGGATCTTTAATTAGATGGAATCTCTGCCAGTCTTCCAAAAGTCATCCCTGTCCCCAACCAGAGAATAAATAAATGGATGTTCTTTGGATTTTCTTCTAATACTTGAATGCTTTATTTCTTTGAATTGCATATTCATATATAATGCAAGTCCATTCTTTTCAAATTACCATAGCTTCCTAATTTATATGCTAGGAACAGTAAGCACCTCTTCATTACTTTATTATTATTGTTGTTATTATTTTATTTTAATTCCAGTGTAGTTCACGTATAGTGTTATATTAGTTTCAGGTGCCCAATATAGTGATTCAACAATTCTGGGCATTCCTTAGCGCTCATCAAGATAAGTGCTCTCCTGGGGCACCTGGGTGGCTCAGTCGGTTGGGCGTCCGACTTCGGCTCAGGTCATGATCTCGAGGTCCGTGAGTTCGAGCCCCGCGTCGGGCTCTGTGCTGACAGCTCAGAGCCTGGAGCCTGTTTCAGATTCTGTGTGTCTCCCTCTCTCTCTGACCCTCCCCCGTTCATGCTCTGTCTCTCTCTGTCTCAAAAATAAATAAACGTTAAAAAAAAATTAAAAAAAAAAAAGATAAGTGCTCTCCTTAATCCCCATCACCTGTTTCACCCATCCCCCCACCCGCCTTCCCTTTGGGAATCATCAGTTTGTTCTCTATAGTAGAGAGTCTATTTCTTGGTTTGTCTCTTTTTTTATCTTTGTTCATTTGTTTTGTTTCTCAAATTCCACGTACGAGGAGTGGTCCTGGATGTCTCAGTCAGGTGAGCGTCCGACTCTCAGTTTCAGCTCAGGTTATGTCCTCACAGCTCATGGGATTAAGCCCTACATAGGGCTCTGCACTGACAGCCTGGAGCCTGCTTGGGATTCTCTCTCTCCCTCTCTCTCTGCCCCTCACCTGATTGCCCTCTCTCTCTCTCTCTCAAAATAAATAAACATTAAAAACGATTCCACATATGAATGAAATCGTATGGTATTTCTCTTTCTCTAACTGACTTACTTTGCTTAACATTATACTCTCTAGATCCATCGTGTTGCAAATGGCAAGATTTCATTCTTGTATATAAGTACCACATCTTCAGGGTGCCTGGGTGGCTCAGTCGGTTAAGAGTCTGACTTGATTTTGACTGAGGTCGTGATCTCACAGTCGTGGGATCAAGCCCTGAGCTGAGCTCTGTGCGGTTAGCGGAGCCTGCTTAAGATTCTCTCTCCTTCTTCTGCCCCTCCCCTGTTTGTACATGCTCTCTTTCTTTCTCTAAAAAAAAAATTTTTTTAAATAAATACCACATTTTTTTTAGTTGAAAATCCAAAACGTAAGAAGAATTGAAAATTCTTTATTTGGGGGGCACCTGGGTGGCTCAGTCAGTTATGCATCTGACTTTTGGTTTCAGCTCAGGTCATGATGTCACATTTCGTGGGTTTGAGCCCCACATCGGGCTCAGTGCTGGCAGTGTGGAGCCTCTTTGGGATGCTCTCTCTCTCCTTCTTTCTCTGCCCCTCCCCTGCACACACCCCCCCACACACTCTGTCTCAACATAAATAAATAAACTTTAAAAAAAAGAAAGAAAATTCTTTATTTGGTAAAATTAAGAATACGTTGTATAACTCATGGACCACCAAGAGGGAAACATGTGAAAGTGGTAACTGGAAAAAAAAAACAGAACATGAAGTGATACTGATGATGCTCACATTCAGTTGTGCCGTCATGTGGCTAAAATAAAGTTCTTCTGGTTCCTTTTGTGTCAAACATTTAAGGGCCCACTAAAAAAAAAATAAGGCAATTTTGCTAAAAGGGAAGATCCTTTAAATTCTTTAGGAAGGGGTTACCTAGAGGGGGAAGAGTGCTTGAAATTCTATAGCACTAAGGTTAAGTGGAGGCCATGACCAAATAAATGTGTAACCAAGGCATGTTTTATGCTCTTTAAAGCAGTACTTTTGAGTCGGGAAAGTATCCAGAGAAAGATGATTCTTCCTGATGTGCTTCTCGCTGAACAACACCTTTATTCACCCTTGTATGTATCAGCTGTCTAGCGCAAGTACTCGAACTC
The DNA here is from genome assembly GCF_046562875.1 of Panthera onca. NCBI lineage: Eukaryota > Metazoa > Chordata > Mammalia > Carnivora > Felidae > Panthera > Panthera onca. The sequence goes on along the minus strand of NC_138353.1, from coordinate 18,396,323 downwards.
TGAAATATCTCAATGCAACTCACAAATGATACTTTATCATACATAATACCCTCACCTGGAAATAAATTCTTCATGCCTTGTACATTCATGATTCCCAGGAACATTTCAGTTATGGTAAATTACAGGATGGCAAGACAAGTTCTTAGAGATCTTGAAGTAAGAAAAAACTTGAGGTGGGGCGCCTGGGTGGCTCAGTCGGTTAAGCGTCCAACTTCGGCTCAGGTCGTGATCTCGTGGTTCGTGAATCTGAGCCCCGCATCAGGCTCTGTGCTGACAGCTCGGAGCCTGGAGCCTGCTTCGGATTCTGTGTCTCCTTCTCTCTCTCTGCCCCTCCCCCACTCACGCTCTGTCTCTCTCTCTCAAAAATGAATAAAACATTTTAAAAAGTTAAAAAAAAATTAAAAACTTGAGGAAAGGATATGGTAAAGGGCGTCACAAATATGAAGCACAATAAAAGGCAATTTTTCCTAGATCCAAGGCTCAAGTCTGAATCCTTAAACTTCCCACCATCAAGACACCGTTTGTGAATGTTCTTTTCGGAAAGCTCCAGTGAGCTCCCGTGTCAGGAACAGGTGCCTCTCAGCCAGCGCTGGACAGAAGAGGCTTGTGATGCTTCCACCGAATCCAAACTCAGTACATTGTTGGCTCTTCCTGTCGGGTCGCTTATAATCGGCAATCCACCATGTTCTGAACCTTCTCCGGTCCGGCAGTAGTGAAAAGTGTATCCAGGTCACCTTGTGTGAAGAACTAAACTCTAGTACGATCGCCTGTCACATGGAAATTTCAGACAGACACTGATCGTTTCTTTTTAATGTTTATTTATTTATTTGTTTATTTTTAATGTTTACTTTTGAGAGAGAGAGAGACAGAGTGTGAGCAAGGGGAGGGACAGAGAGAGGGAGACAAAGAAGCCGAAGCAGGCTCCAGGCTCCGAGCTGTCAGCACAGAGCCCGACGCGGGGCTTGAACTCACGAGCTGTGAGATCGTGACCTGAGCCGAAGTCGGTCGCTCAACCGACCGAGCCACCCGGGTGCCCCGACACTGACCTTTTTTAAACCCAAGCTAAGCCGTGTCATAGCGGCCATAATCTCGAAGAGGCATCATCCCTCCGGGCTCCAGAAGCCTGCTCAGCCTGTTGAGAGCCTCTTGCATCTTGTCTTGAGGGTGACAATCTCGAGACTAGCCGTGGGCGCTGGGTAACTCTGATCTTCATCACATGGATTGTGAACAAAGGGAAAACACCGGCAAGGATCCTGTGCTAAATTTGTCTGAACCAGTTCTACAGCCGTGGAGGAAAACTCACAGCAGTAAACAGAGTCCCGGATCCCGGTTAGTCTGTAAAATCAGAAAGACTGTGTCTCTCACGCCACAGCCGACCTCGAGTGTTCGGGAGCTGGCTGAGAAGCCAGAGAAGTCATCAGCACAGATCTGCAGGTGATTGAGTTTCTGAGTTACATTTTCTTCCACGGGAGCCGCCTGTGTTTTATGTCCAAGACTATCTGAATTGTTCTTCTATTTTAAAACCATTCTCGGGGCACCTGGGTGCCTCAGTTAGTTGGGGGACCAACTTCGGCTCGGGTCATGATCTCACGGTTTGTGAGTTCGAGCCCCGCGTCGGGCTCTGTGCTGACAGCTCAGAGCCCGGAGCCTGCTTTGGATTCTGTGTCTCCCTCTCTCTCGGCCCCTCCCTCACTCATTCTCTGTCTCAAAAGTAAACATTAAAAAAAAAATTTTTTTTTAGATATCGAGGTGTCTGAACTCAGGCACCAGTTGGATTCCTGGCTCAGCTGGTTGGTGGCTTATCTCAGCCTCTGCAGGCCTCTCCCACAAACAGCCTACAGGTGAGCTTTAAGAAGAAAATGTATATAAAGCCATCAAGTGACTAGTAATCCAGTTGTCTGTTTTAGGCGAGGAGTGTTTCTGATGTTGGTCCTTTCAAAATACGGATCCCTCCTTTACAAGTGCTCTCGACCACAACTCCCTCAAATGACAGCCGCATCAGTTCTGACTCTACACGTATGACAGGTGCCCCAGACTTGAAAACCCCAAGGGACATACAAGCATCGTGTGGCTTCTTGCTGTCCTCTCCAGAAGCTCAGCCAAGCCATCCCACCATCACCAGGACTGCTCTTCTGGGTTCCAGCCACCGAGGATTAAATGGAGCCACCAAGCTATTCACCAATATTCTGTATCTTACTCTTCCCTCTCGTACAACTCAGCCACAGCACATGCATATCCCCGGAGTCAACTAGTGTTTTCTTATAACCTCTGAGACGCCTTTCCCTTAACGTGACACCATGCAAAGCTGGGGATTCGATTTGTATTGCAATTCAGCCATCCAAAGGATTAGACTGTGGGTTTAGTTTTCAGAAATCTCAACTCAGGAGCTAAGGGAGATAAGGATTTCTCTTAGGATGGTCATTAATAGCTTTCTATCCCTTACCTTGACTTTGAGCTGAGAATTTAAAGCCCTGAGCTCATTTTCTTTCTGCACTTAAAAGCAACCAACCGGGGGCACCTGGGTGGCTCAGTCGGTTAAACATCTCTTTTTTTTTAATTGTTTTTTTTAATGTGTTTATTTTTGAGATAGAGAGAGAGAAAGAGAGAGAGCACGAGTGGGGGAGGGGCAGAGAGAGAGGGAGGCACAGAATCCAAAGCAGGCTCCGGGCTCTGAGCTGTCAGCACAGAGCCTGATGCGAGGCTCCAACTCATGAATCTTGAGATCATGACCTGAGCTGAAGTTGGACGCTTAACCGACTGAACCACCCAGGCGCCCCAAGCACCCGACTCTTGATTTCGAAGGTGATATTCCCAGCTGGGAATACCTGAGGCACTCGCCAGACCCATATCACAGACGTTCCCCCCAGCAGGGCCCGTGTTGTGACTGGACTGGATCTCGTGGCTCCTGTTACGACTGCAGGATGTGCGTCAGTGAAAACCATCAGGGAACTTTGACGAACAAGACTAATTACTCCCAAGTCCTGGCATGCCGGGGCCACCGAGTGAGGTCACAGGCAGACAGAACGCAGACCTGGGGCTCTGCCTTCATTAGCGTCTGAGGGGGGGGGGTTCCTGGGGGCTCATGAGGTCACTCTGTATTGACTAATTTGAAGCCTGAGAGTGGGATTCAGGGCACGGGAGACCGAAGGCAGGGCCACTCAAGGCGTGTCCGTTTTCATGGTCGTCCAGGGTTTTCTGAAAGGACAACATCGTGGGCGTGGGGGTGCCTACTGCCTTATCTGGTTGTGCCGATCTGGAGCAGACGGCTTTTGAAATGGATGCCTTGCCAATCAATGCTTAATTCAGGCATTACACCACGACACTTCCTTCCACCACGACAGGCGGTCGTTGTTGTCACGATTCTGCTACTGTTGCATGCCACAGACAACCAGCGTCTCCTTTACCGTCAGAAACGGGGTCATGAATCCGGTGGAGTCTGGCCAGAGAACCCGGTCCAGATTCCTAGCCTCGAGTTTCTGTTCCCTGGAACCACTCACAGCACCATCGCTGTCTACCCGTCTGCATTCAGCCAGGGAGGCAGAACTTCTCCGGGGATTCTGGGGTAAGGGATTGCTTGTGAGAACTGGACCTTCCGTGATCTCACGGTTCACGAGATCGAGCCCCACGTTGGGCTCTGCGCTAATGGTGTGGAGCCTGCTTGGGATGCTCTCTCTCTCCCTCTCTCTCTGCCCCCCCCCCCCCCCCGGTCTCTCTCAAAATAAATAAATAAACATTAAAAAAAAAAAAAAAAAAAGGAAAAGTAGACCTTATACAACTGCTTCACTTTCACCAACCAAATCTCATAAAAGTGCTTTCCTGGCCAACTGTAACCCAGAAGCATGCAGGGCAAGGGCTTCTGAGGAAGATGGCTTGAGTATAATCGGAGCGACATGGTAGAAACCACAACGATATCCAGGCAGTGGATTTTATTTTTTTATTTTAATTTTTTTTTAACGTTTATTTATTTTTGACAGAGAGAGAGAGAGAGAGAGAGAGCGAGCATGAGCGGGGGAGGGGCAGAGAGAGAGGGAGACAGAATCGGAAGGAGGCTCCAGGCTCTGAGTGGTCAGCACAGAGCCCGACACGGGGCTCGAACTCACGGACCGCGAGATGGTGACCTGAGCTGAAGTCGGACGCTCAACCGACTGAGCCACCCAGGTGCCCCAATTTTATTTATTTTTGAGAGAGAGAGAGAGAGAGTGCAGGGGAGGGGCAGAGAGAGGGGGAGACACAGAATCCGAAGCAGGCTCCAGGCTCTGAGCTGTCAGCACAGAGCCTGACGCGGGGCTTGTGACCTGAGCTGAAGTCAGATGCTTAACCCACTGAGCCACCCAGGTGCCCCGCCCACAACGTATTTTAAAGGATGTTACAGAACTTGATCTTCCCACTCACCTTCAGAATTACGTCCATTTTATAGTCCAAGAGACTAAGTGATAAATTAAGAGAGTTGCCCGATGGCGCTTAGTTCATAAGGTGGAATTGGTCCGAGGTCTAGCTCACCTGCTTCCAAACGCTATGTTCTTTTCTGGGCAGTGAGCACTCCTGGCCTCCCTTCCTTATCAGTATAGATGAGTCTCTGAGGACTTTGTCTTAACTCTCTCTTTTACAATTTCAATCTCATCGCTCCCTCCCATCATTTCATAGATATGTCTTGATATTGCCTCCCTCTGTACTTACTTTTTCATTCTCTCTCCCATAAAATGTCTACTAACTTATAAGATTCCCCCTTTTCTACAGACCCCCTCACCCCTCTTTTCACACACCTTGCTGATCCCCCAACATCGTTCCCAAACCTTCTCTCTCCTACAGAACCTCTTCCATGGAAACCTGTAACTTTTGTTACAGAAAAGCCTCAAGATTTGAGTTCTAACTCTGGATTCCACTTTCACGCGGGCCATGACTCTTCCCTCCAAGCTTCAGGCTTCTCATGTTTCGGGTGTGGGTCGACTGGGATCCTATTGGTGAGACCACTTTGCAAATTCTAAAGCACTAGAGAAATGCCGTTAATTGTTATCATCTCTTATGTGATTCTCAAATTAAAAAGTCAATGCCAAATGATCCACCAAATAAAAAATATTGCTCGAGTTTATTGGCGGGAGCAACAGATTCCTCGAGTGCAATCAACCCAGAGCAGACCCAGAGGAAGTTATGCCTACAAAGGAGCATGGGCGGACAGCAGACTGGGTAGAAAGTGGGCGAGAGAAAACACCAGGGAATAATTCTCCCTGGCTGCCCGGTTTAGGCTCCCTGTGTGGGATGGCTTCTGTCCAGGCTTGGGTCCAGCCCTGGGGGTGCATGGATTGTCCAGAGTGAGTCAGGGCCAAATTTTAATCCATTATTGGCAAACACCGAAGAATAAGGGGTTTGGGGTCTCGTAGGTCTGATTCGAATCCCCATAAAAACTGTGAAATGGCCAGGTCCCCCAATTTCTCTGTGCTTCGGATTGCTAACTACAACATGGGGTGACGGGAAGGTGGAGGGTAATTTGCAGCATTTGTGAAAACGTATACTTAAATCTAAAAGTTTTGACTCATGATGGGTGCTCAGTGAATGCTATCTGTGGTAAGAAGTATTTCATTATATTAGCTCATTCAGCATAAGGAACACATCTTATTCATCGACGTAACCCCAGATCTTGGCTCAAGGACAAGACACAATATGGCCACAAGAAAAATCTTCTGAGTGAATAAATGAATGGATGCTATAGTAATTAAAGAAGTCACGAGGCTAACTGTGATACTGGAAGGAGACAAAAGTGCAAATGTCATCTGGGTTTGGGTATGCAGTTGGTGAGTTGCGGTGTCCTGGCTTCTCCAAACCACAAGTTGTTGTGGAAAACATTACATGTGTGTAGAAGGCCATTGGCATTTCTCTCAAGATAAGGGAGGCTGAGTGAGTCTTCTTATGTTTAAGGGACCTTAGATTTCCCTTTTTCTTTTCTATGAACTACCTCTTCATATTCTTTGCCCATTTTTAAACTAGATGGTTGCTTTTTTTTCTTATTGATTTTTAGGAGCTCTTTATATATATGTAACCCTTTGTTATGGGAAGAGCAAGCATTTTTAGCATTTTTTAAATGCCTATTTATTTTGAGAGACATAGGGTAGGTACATGTGCGAGTGGGACAGGGGCAGAGAGAGAGGGAGAGAGAATCCCAAGCAGGCTCTGTGCAGTCAGTGCAGAACCCAATGTGGGGCTGGATCTCACGAACCTTGAGATCGTGACCTGAGCAGAAATCAAGAGTTGGACACTTAACTGACTGAACCACCCAGGAACCCCTATTTTTAGCACTTGTGTTTTATTTATGGCTCTTTTAAATGTGGGAATGTTTTTCTTTATTTTTATTAAAAACATTTTTTTTAATGTTTATTCATTTTTGAGAGAGAGAGAGACAGAGCGTGAGCGGGGGAGGAGCAGAGAGAGAGAGGGAGACACAGAATCCGAAGCAGGCTCCAGGCTCCGAGCTGTCAGCACAGAGCCCGACGCAGGGCTCGAACCCACCAACAATGAGATCATGACCTGAGCCGAAGTCTGACGCTTGACCGACTGAGCCACCCAGGCGCCCCGACTCAAGGAATATTTATTGAGCGGATGAGCAAATTAACACTCAGGTCTGCCAATCCACCCTCTCCAGAAACCATTATTTTCTGCTGCCTGTGGTGCTTTGTGGCATCTCAGAGACCTTCCACACTGTGTGCTCCAACATGGCGGCCTGCGTCATCAAAGTGTGCGAGCCAGGTACTGAAAGAGGCTGCTGGTAAGACAGAAGTCACAATCTCTTGTAACCTAATCACGGAAGTGACGTCCCTTCGTACTCGCATATTCCATGGGTCAGAAGCAAGTCACCAAGTCAGGCCCGCGTTCGAAAGAAGAAAATTACACAAGGGCACGCCTCCCATTTCCCTTATTTCTCCCAGGAGAACTCAGAGCATTTCCTCGTAGAGCAACGTGCACGGACATTTGGAGACTTGTCTGCAGTCTCTCCTCAGGCTCCGATTGTGGCTGTCCACACTACTGCTGTCTCCGTGGTGGTTACCTAACCAGCCTGGCTGAATTCCTTTTTGTAATGTGGGGCGGGAGTTAAAATATGCCTGGTTCCAGAGCATGGAACACCTCTTCTTCTAGGTCTGGCACTGAAAACCACTGAAGACGTGAACCCAAAAGTCCTGGGAAAAGGCTGGTGTTCGAGAACCAGAACAGGTCTTTTTCTTCTCCGTGTGCAGTGTTTGGTTCCTGTTTATAGAATGCAAATTTAAAATGTAATGGGTGGGGGCGCCTGGGTGGCTCAGTCGGTTGAGTGTCGGCCTGCGGCTCAGGTCATGATCTCGCGGCCCCGTGCGTTCGAGCCCCGCGTCGGGCTCTGTGCTGACAGCTCAGAGCCTGGAGCCTGCTTCGGATTCTGTGCCTCCCTCTCTCTCTGCCCCTCCCCCACTTTCTCTCGTTCTCAAAAATAGTAAACATTAAGGAAAAAAAAAAAAGAAAACTTTAGAAAAATAAATAAAATGCAATGTGTGAAGACAGAAGGAAATATCAGGGGTACGAAGGCCACCTTTGTGGGGAAAACAGCTTATGTTGTTACATGATATAAGGGCGTGGATGTGGGGGCAGGGAGGGGAGGCAGAGAGGCCAGGCAGAAACACCCAAGTGGCCCCAGCTTCCACTGTTCTGCCTTAAAATATTCTTTTTCCAACAAAACTCAGCCCAGAAATCCACTTCCTCTCCTCCTGCCCTCCGGCTGCTCCAATCAATCAGTACGGGGCAAGACTTCTCAGGTTCCAACGCTAAGGAGCATAAACAGCTTCGGATCTGAGGATCCCGGGCCAGAAATGCCAGAGGAGAGGCAGGAGCTCAAATGAAAGAAAGCCCTTGACTTGGAGGAAATGATTCTTCCTGTCACAGGAAGAGCCAGTACATCCTGAGGAAGCCACATATTTGCAGAGTCTGAGCTCAGCCTGGCCCAGGGGGAGAGAACGTGAATTTGCAGTACTCAGGGGTAGAACATGTATCTGAGGCTCTGCCTTATTCAGACAGGATCCACCCAGGCTCCAGGGGAGAAGATTTACAGGGGTGAGGAAGACGGTCAGTGTTCTAAGACAGGCTCAGCAAACACAGGTACAGACACACAGGAAAGAAGGCACCTGGCCGGGGGGACCTGAAACACTTCCTTCACTTCGATGCAGGTCAGCACGCTTGGGTGAGAACCCTGGTCGTGTGCCGTGAGTGTAGACACATGTTGTTAGCCTGAGAGTGATTGGGGATTCTGATAAAGAAGTGACGCTCGGGCAGCCAGAGGAGGGGTGGTACGTTCGTTATCTGTCGCCGCGTAACAAATTATCCCAAGACTTAGTGGCTTAGAACAACACACATTTATTATCCCCCAGTTTCTGTGGGTCAGGAGTCCGGGCACAGTGTAGCTGGGGTCCCCTCCTCGGGGTCTCTCCTGTTGCTGCCATCGAGATGCCGGCCAGGGCTGGTGTCTCATCGCCTGGCTCAGCCAGGAAGAAGCCGCTTTCTAGTTCATTCCTTTCTCACGAGCTCTTGGACCGGGGGCCTCCGTTCCTCACTGGCTGTTGGCCAGAGGCCGCCATCGGGTGCTTTTCCCCAACGTGGAAGCTGTGATGTCAAAGCGTATGAGCCAAGAAGGCAATTGAGGGAGTTGGCTAGCAAGACAGAAGTCACAACGTCTGTCATCTAGTCATGGGAAAGACAGCCCATTACCTTTACCATATTCTATCCATTAGAAGCAAGTCACAAGGTCAGGCCCCACACTCAAGGAAGGGAGTTACACAAGGGCACCAATGACAGATGGGGGAGGGGCACCGCAGGCCCCCTTAGAAGTTGGCCTCCGGCAGGTGGGGAAGAATCTGCAGAAAAATACTCTTGAGAAGTATTTAAGGAGACAAACTTTTAAGTGAATTAAATGGCAAAGAAGAAACGTTACACAAAATGCCAGGCTTTCTAACACACGCGAGGGGCTGATTTCCTAACAGTTTATAAGCACTGAATTTCTAAGGAGATGGCCTTGTAAAAATAGTAAATAATGAAAAATAGGTAACTCACCTGTAATTAATTGAAACCAGAGTTTCCTCACCGCCACCCCCCACACCTGGCCAAATTCAGAGTCTTGTCCCTGGGAGAGTCTGAGAGGGTTCCAGTTACCTCTTGCCCCACAAAAATAAGCCAAAGTTTAGTAGCTTTAAACAACGTTTATATTGCTCACAGATCTGCAATCTGGACAGGGCTCGGTGCCTGCAGCTCGGGTCTGTTGTACTCAGCATCAGCTGGGGCGGCCTGAAGGCGGACCTGGAATCTTCTCAAGGCTCTCTCACTCACATGTCTGCAGTTGACGCTGCAGTGGATGGGGGGCTCTGGCCAGGACACCTACAGGTGGCCCTTCTATGTGGCTGCTAGGGTGTCCTCGCAGCATGGGGCCTGGGCTCCAAGGATGAGTGTCCTGAGAGAAACTGAGGCAGCGTGTACTGCCTTTTACGACTTAGCCTTGAAAGACACCTACTGTCACCCCCACCATGGTCTTGCGTCTGCTGGGCTCAAGGGGACGGAATGCAGATCCCACATCTTTTTTTTTTTTTTTTTTTTTTTTTAAGTAAGCTTCACGTCCAGCGTGGAGCGCAACATGGGGCTTGAACTCGTGACCCTCAGATCAAGACCTGAGCTGACATCCAGTCCAAAGCTAACCCACTGAACCACCCAGGAGCCCCTCCCCCCTTTTTAATAGAACCCACATCTTGACGGAGGAGTGTCTCCACTGTAAGAAGGTCCTATTGTGAGAAGGGCACATAGGATGGGATTCATCTTTGGAAAATACAATCCGCCATCGAGAGCAGACCAGCCGCCACCCCGTCCTTGAGCTTTCACGAGTGTCAGTGACAACAGACCTCACAGGGTGAAAGGAGGTGTGTGGTCATGGGAAATAAGACAGCAGGCGTAATGCTGATAAATAAGAAATACAATCCTTTCTGCCTCTTCTCCCATTGAGTGGGAGGTTGGGAACAGATCCATCAGAGACAATCGTGCAGGGCCACTGAGCCAAGCCCGTGGGCTTGAGAGTTTCACTTGGCCTTTTATCATAAAGCCTGTAAAACTCCCTGTGTTAGTTTTCGGTTGCAGCGTAACACAGTACCACAAATTCAGCAGCTTGAACGATACCCATTTATTACTTCACGGTTTCGTAGGTGAGGAGTCCAGGCAGGTTTGCATTCAGGTTATCGCAGCTCTGACATGAAGATGCCAGTGGCCAGTCTCTGGGGAAGAATCTGCAAACATTCTAGAAATTGAATCTATTGGAGAAGGCGTCTCGCATCATTCTCCGCTGGGTGACGCTAGGGAGATTTTTGACCACCAGAGGGCGCAAGAACCTTAATCCCTGTCGCCTGGGTTCCAGCTCCGGTCTTGGCCCACTTACCGGCAGCAACGCCCAGGAACTTGTTAGAAAAGTGGAATCTCGGGCCCCAAACCCAGAGCTGTTGAGTCAAAATCTAGGTTTTGTCAAGACCCCCAGGCAATTTGTGTGCACATGAAAGCTGGATGGGCACTGCAGCTCAGGAGTTCTCACCCTCGGCTGCATGGTTAGAATCACCTCGGGAGCTTTGAAAACTCCTGGGGCAAGGGCTCCCTTCCCCCCACAGATTCTGATTTTAACCGCCCTGAGGCCAGATTGTTAAAGGGCGCCCTGAAAATTGTAACGCGCTTCCGAGGATGAGATTCTCTGCAAGTCTGGCTCATTCCTGGCTTTAAGCACCTGGTGTAGGAACCGAGCTGGGCCAGAACCGGGGTTCACCACCTTGGGTGTAGACACAGGAGAAGGACGCAAAGCCCCATGGTCAGGGGTCTCCTGGGATGCAAGACCAAGTCGGGACAAATGTGGAAGTGTGAAACGCTGAGGAAGTGTTCTCTCATACTCAAAGTGCGTCTGAAACCCGGTTCAAACACCAATTCCTCCGACGGAACTCTAGTTCCTCTGCCTGGTGCTTGGTGAGAACACTTCTTGACGGGTGCCCTCTGATCATGATGCTGCCTCCTGGCGGCCACCTTGAGAACAGGAAATGTTTGCTCCACCAAGCACCATCCACAGCCCTACCTTGACCTGAGCAGCCACCCCCCCCCCCCACCCCCGCCTTGGCCCTCCCCGCCCCCCCCCCCCTCCGCTGATGGTGGACCCGGGGAGCTGACTTCAAGAAAGACGGTACCTGGAGGGCGGAGGAGCTCAGCAGTGTTAGGAGGGACTTTTAAAAACCTCTCTCCTCACCATTTATATGGCGTTTCCCAGTCCCGGTGCACTTTTATGCACAGCGCCTCATTTTCACTGTACTCTACCTACACCCACCCAGTTAGCTTAGACCGGGTTAACGGTGCAGATGTGGGAAACGGGGTGACCGAGGGGTGAATGGGTATGCTGAAGTTCGCAGGATGAGACAGGCCGAACTAGGACAAGAAATCGCCTTACGAAATTTCCTCATTTGCTAAGTGCTATTTCCGGGATGTGGCAATATCCGACTTCTGACTGTCCTTTCCTCACCGTTTGGGGGCATTTCTGGGTATTTTATCATTGTTCTTCCTTCTCCGTTCCCCTCCCCCCAACGGAGGGTTTGTTTTTTCATTCTAGAATTCTCAATCTCCTATTAAAAATGTCCACTGACTCCTACGATTTCTCATGCTCGATAGAAGATTTCCCGGGGCGGGGGGGGGGGGGGGCAGCGAAGTCTCAACACAGACTAACAACAACGACAACGATTTCATGATCGCTTTCTTGAATGCAAAGGACTGATTTCCTGTTGTATCCCCAGCACTTTCGCAAAATATTTGTGGAATGAATGAATCACGGATGAAGTGGAGGGATTTGCCAAGTGAAATGGGAGGGAGAGAGGAAGCCGATGGAGAAAACCAACCCAGTCGGGGGCGTGCAAGTGCTGTGGCGCGCGGGCCAACCTCGGACCCCAGAGCCGTGAAGGATGGTGCAGTGTAGACACCGCGGGGAGCGAGCTGGGTTCATCCTCTCCAATCATGGCCGACGCTCTGCATCCTACGCCCTTTTCCTGTTCTTCTCTATGGTGCAGAAAAAGGAAGTTTAAGTCTGGATGGATTTCCTGCTCAAGCGAAATGCTATGAAGTTCTTTGAAGAGTTCAGCGAACCTCCAGATGTTGACTCCTACCATGAGGGCCCTCCAGCTCTCCTCTGTCAAGTGCCTTACTCCTCTTGGGTAGAAACCCTTCTCCTTCCCCGGGGCTCCAGGCACCCTCTCCACCCCCTGATGTTTGAGGAGGGATGGGGAACGGTGTGCTCTGCCTTCACCCCGTGTTTTTGCCCCGAGGCCCCACCCCGGGCTTCCCCCCCGCCACACACACCAGCTACACTCGCCCTTCTCCCACTGCTTCCCTCCCACCATCTCCCACTTTCTTCCTTGAGTCCTCCAAGGGGCTGCAGGGCCTGTCCAGGGCGGTGCTGCAGCCCCGAGGCATGGCTCCGGCTCAGCCCCACTCGGCCCCTGGCACTGAGACTCAGGGTCCAGCATCCACGGTGCAGGAGGCCTTCTGTTGACTCTTGCTCTGGGCCTCATGAGAGGTAAGCGATGGCAGGTGAAGAGGCTGGCACCGGCCACACCCAGGACCGGCGACGGGAGCCAAGGGAAGCGTGGGGGCAGCTGGTGGGAGCACACGGGGAAGGGCATCCCAGCAGGAGAGAAAAGCTTTGTGTCTCCGTTCACAGATCACAGGGAGGAAGCTTCCGTGAGTGCGTGGATGAAAAGACAGAGTGTTCCGACTGGGGAAGTTGAAAAATGCATAACGATGTTTATTATGTTCATTATTAGTAGTTCTATCACTTGGATTCTTAGAAGTAAAGTTCTTGGGCCTAACAAAGGCAGGCTTCTTAAATTCTCATGCTGATCAGTTATACGCACACATAGTAGGAAAGGTAAAATGATTCAACGTGCCTTTGTCTCCTCCACTCCATGCCTTCTCACCCTTGATTCCACTCTGCAGAATCAACCACTCCCTTTTCGCCGGAATATTTCGACAATCTTCATGTTTACAAATGCCGAAGATTTTGACAATCTTCATGTTTACAAATAGCAAGTGTATACACAGTCTTGATTTTTTCATTGTATATATTACCCACGGACTTTTTACTGGATGACGATAAATTAGCTCTTATACACATATTTACCTATTACACACATCCTTTCCCACACACCTCTTTCCTTCCCTTCTGTCCATCCTCCCAAGGTTGTTCTTTGATGATTTTTATGAAATCAACATTCAGTGATTCTATGATTATGGTTAGTAAAATGTTAGTCAGAGCTGAGCTATGTAGTGTGCTGGGATTCACAGCACAGCGTCTCCAGTCAAGGTTTTGGTTTTTCTTTACAACTGGAGTTAACATTGCCTTCTCCTCCCCCGACTTAGAATAATTTAACCTCCAACATCACTGTTCTGCTCCAGTCTGGAGATGGATGCTCTTTAACAGAGTGCAGAATTCTCTCCCTGGGACTTTCCTTTGCCATCTTGCCAGGTTGATTCCCCCATTTTCTCCCTCCTGGTTCACTTCTTTGTTTTTGGTGGAAATATCTTCTAGAAGCTTCTTGAGAAAAAGAGCTTGGGAGGCAATTTTTTGAGACATTATGTGTCTGAGAATTTCTAATCCTGTTTCCCGTTGATTGATAGTTAGAGGTCCTTCCCCCTATCATGCTTTAACTGTGATTTTTTTTTTTCTTTCTGGAAACTTTTAGAACTGATGTTCTGAAGTATCATTATTGTATTTTAACAATTGTGCTCCATACTCTGTAGGCCCCTTCCAATTTTCTGTTGTGGGATTTTTTTCTTGTAATATTTCTTTAATACTTTCTTCACTATTGTGTTTTCTGCTTTTTTTTTTTTTTTGAATTTCTGGATTTATCCTCTAATTTTCTTATCTTTTCTCTTACTATCCATTTTGTCTTGTATTCTCCTTTCTAGGAGCTTTTCTTTGGGTTTAACACTTTTACTGTATATGCCATTTATCAGTTAAAGGAAGTGCTTTTCTATTTCAAGCTTGCTAGGAGTTTTTTTTTTTTTAAGTTTATTTATTTTGAGAGAGACCGAGACAGTGTGAGTACGGGAGGGGCAGAGAAAGAGAGAGAGAGAGAGAGAGAGAGAATCCCAAGCAGTCTCAGCACCATGAGCACAGAACCCGATATGGGGCTAGAACTCACGAAACCGTGAGATCATGACCTGAGCCGAAAGCGAGAACCGGACGCTTAACCGACTGAGCCACCCAGGCGTCCCCAGCTTGCTAGGGGTTTTCAATTATGAATCGATGTTGAATTTTTTGGAATATTTTTTTTTGCATCTTTTGATCTCTTAATATGTTAAATTACATTTATTGATTTTCTTTGTCAAATCATCCTTACATTCCTGGCATGAACCCAACTGTAGGATTCAGTCTGCTAGAATTTTGTTTGGGATTTTTTTGCATCTATGCTTATGAGTATAATTTTCCTTTCTCATAATGAGATGGCATATGTCGATATCAAGGTAATGCTAGCCTTATGAGTTGGAAGATCTCTCTTCCCTTTTCTTTCTGGAAAATAGTTTGTCTAAGATTGGAATGACTTTTTTCTTGTATGTTGGGCAGAACCCCCATTAAAAGCCATTGGCTCTGTGTTTTTGCGTGTATGTGGTCTAATGGGGGAGTTCAGGGAGCAGAATTTTTTAAGCAGTAACTGAAGTTATTTCATTTACTTGTTATAGGACCATTTATATTTTGTATTTCTTCTCGAATCCATTTTGGTGAATTATAGTTTTTTTCCCGGGAATTGGTCCATTGCATCTAAGTTTTCAAATATATTGACAAAAAGTTCATCATAATATACCCTGTCATTTTAATATCTGTATCGGTATCTAATCCCTTTAATATCTAATATCAGTATCTTTGTCCCTTTTACTCATTTTTAATTTGGGATGTTTGCTCCTTCTCACTTTGTTTTCTCCCTAATCTGTCTTTCCAAAGTTTTGTCATTTTATCTTTTTCTTTTTTTTTAATGTTTATTTATTTTGAGAGACAGAGAGCATGAGCGGCGGGGGGGGGGGGGGGGGGGAGAGGGAGACACAGAAACCGAAGCAGGCTCCAGGCTGTAAGCTGTCAGCACAGAGCCCGACGCGGGGCTCGAACTCACAGACTGTGAGATCATGACCTGAGCCGAAGTCGGACGCTCAACCGACCAAGCCACCCAGGCGCCCCTCTCTTGTGGTTTCTTATTTGACTTGTGAATTATTGAGAAGTGTCTTTAATTTCCAAACAGGTGAGTTTCCTAGTAATATTTTAGTTATTAATTTCTGACAATTTTATTTTGATCAGAGAATGAATTTGTTTGCCATTAAAAACTTTAACAGTGCATTGGCACTTTTTTTTTTTTATGTCAGACTGTGATGAAATTTTGTAAATATTCCATGTGTGCTTTAAAGAATGTATATCCGGGGCACCTGGGTGGCTCAGTTGGTTAAGCGTCTGACTTCAGCTCAGGTCATGATCTTGCGGTCCGTGAGTTTGAGCCCCGCGTCGGGCTCTGTGCAGACAGCTCAGAGCCTGGAGCCTATTTCAGATTCTGTGTCTCCCTCTCTCTCTGCCCCTCCCCTGCTCATGCTCTGTCTCTCTCTCTGTCTCAGAAATAAATAAACGTTAAAAAAAAAATTAAAAAAAAAAAAAGAATGTATATCCTATGGAAACCAATTTGACAATAAATTTCATATATTGAAAAAAAAATAAAGAATGTATATCCTAGGGGCGCCTGGGTGGCTCAGTCGGTTATGCATCCGACTTTGGCTCAGGTCATGACCTCGCGGTTCGTGAGTTCAAGCCCCTACGTCGGGCTCTGTGCTGATAGCTCGGAGCCTGGAGCCTGCTTGGGATTCTGTGTCTCCCTCTCTCTCTGCCCCCTCCCCTGCTCATGCTCTGTCTCTTTCTCAAAAAATAAATAGACATTAAAAAAAAGAATGTATATTCTTGTCGAATCACTATGTTGTACACCCGAAACTGATTTAATGTGTGTCAAAAATACTTCAAGTTTTAAAAATGTTTATTCTTTCCTTACTGAATACAATTTGTTAGTGCACCCAAGCTTAGAACTGTTATATTTTCCTGGTGAGTCGAACTTTTATACTGTTAGGTTGTAGCTGTCTTTACCTTTAAAAGTGTTTTTTTCGGGGCGCCTGGGTGGCTCAGTCGGTTAAACATCCGACTTCAGCTCAGGTCACGATCTCACAGTCCGTGAGCTCGAGCCCCGTGTCAGGCTCTGGGCTGATGGCTCGGAGCCTGGAGCCTGCTTCCGATTCTGTGTCTCCCTCTCTCTCTGCCCCTCCCCCGTTCATGCTCTGTCTCTCTCTGTCCCAAAAATAAACGTTAAAAAAAAAGAAAAATTTTAGGAGTGTTTTTTTCTATACATCTTTGTTGTCTGATATTACAGCTACACTACCTTTCCTCCAGTTAGTATTTTCCTGATACTGCAAAAAAAAAAACATATTCCAAAAAATTCAAATCTTTGTCTATCCCTTTACTTCCAACCTTTCTTTATCCTCATTTGTCAGTTATTTGTCTTGTAAAGAGCATGTAACTACGTGTTTTTCTTGGTCTCATCTGGCAATGTTTGTGCTTTGACAGGAGTAGTCTTTTAACTTGTATTATCATAATTGATATGCTTGTTAGATTTCAGCCATAATATCGCGTGCACTTTCTCTTTATTCCACTTTTCCCATGCTTCTTTCACGTTTTGGATCGAAGGTTTTTCTTTTCCGTTTTCTTCCTTCTACTAATTTAGATGGTAGACATTCTCTTATTTTAGATGCATGCTTACTGTTTCGAAGTTTCTTATCAGTACCTTTATTCCCCTTGAACAACGCAAGGCCACCGGGAGAGGCAAGGAGGGATCCTGCCCTGGAGCCTCCGGAACCCCTCGACTTCAGGCTTCCAAACTTCAGAACTCGGAGACCATGAGTTTCTGTGGTTAGAAGCCCCCAAGTTCATGGGAAGTTGTTCTGGTGGCTCCAGGAAACGCATACAGGTGTCGTTTAAAATTCAGCTTTATTGACACCTATTTAAACTTGCTTCTAATGTGTGCAACATTCCAACTGAAATTTTTGGAAATGTTTTGCGTGCAGACTTTCCCAAGTCAGACCGATTTTTTTCTCCCATTTCTGAGAACAGGTAGTGTTTTGCTCAGTGTTCGAAAGAGCTGAGAGTGGCCCTGACAGGCTTGTGGAGTGGATCTGCGAACCTCCTCGGTCTCAGCGGGGCCACTCTGAGAGCCATCCCCACAGTGGCCTGGGCCTCCCTCGTGCAGCCAGTTCCCTCTTCCTATCCTTCCTTTCCGCAGGCTTCCGGGGGCAAAGCGAGTTGTTTCCCATTTAATTAGCTAGACTTGGGGCACCTGGGTGGCTCAGTTGGTTAAGCATCCAACTTTGGCTCAGGTCATGATCTCACAGTTCGTGGATTTGAGCCCCGCATCTGACTCTGTGCTGACAGCTCAGAGCCTGGAGCCTGCTTCACATTCTGTGTCTCCCTCTCTCTCTCTGCCCCTCCCCTGCTTGCGGTCTCTCTCTCTCTCAAAAATAAATAAACATTAAAAAAATTTAAATTAGCTATACCTAACTTTTAAAAAAAATATTTTTATTTTTAAATCTTTATTTATTATCTTTTTTGTTAGAGAGAGAAAGAGAGAGAGAGACAGAACATGTGAGTGGGGGAGAGGGCCAGAGGGGGAAAGAGAGAGAGAGAGACTGACCCTTAAGCAGGCTCCATGCTCAGCACGGAGCCCCAAGTGGGGGCTCGATCCCGTGACCCTGGGGTCATGACCTGAGTCAAAATGAAGAGTCAGACACTCTACTGACTGAGCTACCCAGGTGCCCCTAAAAAACATTTTTAAATAAAACCAAAAAAGGTTTTATACATAATTTTATATTTACATATTATACATAATTCCAATACATAAAACAGAAAAAAAAAAAAATGAACCATACCAAAGCTGCCATATTTGGAGGGCTCTCCGCCTCACAGGCCTGACTGTGGAGCGGAATGAAATCTTTCTAGTTCCTCCCTCGGCCTCTGCAAGGGAATGTCAGTTTCTCGTTTTAAAAGTTTGCCTAATAAGTGATGTGGAAAAACACCCTGAGCTAAGCCAAACCAACCTGGGGACATGACCAGCATTCTAGAATTCTTGCATTCCTCCTCGCCCTATTTCCCCCCAGCACCTGCTTTCCAGCATCTTGGTAGTGTGGTTGTCGAAATCCTGAGCCACAGATGCTCTTTCAAACACCGCCCCCCACCCCCGGACATATAATAGCAACTAAAACACTGATCGGGCATTCGCTGTGTGCTCGAGCCCAACCTAAGCATTTTACTTGTATTATCTCATCAGAATCTCTCAGAACCCCTTGAGGTGGGCATCAGCATTTCCCACACTTCCCAGAGGAAGGCTGGAAACTCACTGACCACAGGGATTGTGTCTCTGTCCGTAGCTTAATCCCCATTTTCCAGGAGAGCAGCCAACAGTGTGTACATCAGCGGGTGGGGGGCAGCCTGGAAATCATTGCAGTTTATCAAAAGACTTCCCATCATCCCTGCTGAAAGGAAGCCCCCAATCTGGACGTTTCCTTGAAGAGTTCCCAGTCCAGGTGAGACAGAGATGGAAGGGCCACCGGGCATAACAGATCCCTCCCGAAGCAGGTATTTTCTACAGGAAATGTTGTATTTGGTCCCAACAAGTCCTTGCGGAAATGAATCCAAATGGTCAGAAAAATGTGATTTTTCAGGCTTTGAGAAGGAGAACAGGCCACTTTTTCTTAGACCGTGTTTTGGGCCCTTCCTTTTGGTTTTTTTGGGTGGGAGTAAAATATACAAAATCAGAAGGCAAAATGGAAAACTAGGTGCTGGGAAGGAAGCTGGGAGAAGGAAGAAACCCTTGGGAGTTTCTGGATGGCAAAAATCCACCTTCATCACTCGTCCCTAGTCTTGTCAAGGTGCCCATCCTCGGACAACTCGAGGTACACCAAGCTTTCTCCTCAGAGAGCCCCAAGTTTCAGGGCAGGAAATGGTCTTGGCCTGGGTGTCTTTGCCTGAGGGGAGCAGCACGACACTTCCATCCAAGATGCTGGAAAGACAAAGCAGAAGTTCATGAGAAACAGAGGCCCCAACAGCACTGACTGGGAGGTCAAGGCAGAGGGCGGCGGGCAGGGAACTGTCCAACTTGCCCCCCCCCACCCCCACCCCACAGTGGCGGGTCACCACCTGGTGCACATCTGTGTTGTAGAAATGGAACTCAGTCTGGCCCAAAGGGAGAAGTCTCAGGATGCAAACAAGGCATTGAAAGGGAGGACATCAGAGAATTTGGGACTTTCCAGGGTGGAGAGTGTGGGAAGGAATTTGCTAAAATCAGACACACTAGGGAAGAAACCTTACGTATACAGAGAGTGTGGGAGAGATTTGGTAAGGAGTCAAATTTTACCAGGCCCATGTGGGCACAGTCAGAGAGGAAACCAGAAGTCACAGTTCACTGGAAACAGATAGATACAGTCAGGAAATCTTGAAGTATCTGGGGAGTGCAAACATCACATTATTGCTTATTATTCGTCAGAGATACATAAGCCCACACTCTCTGGAGCACCCACGTAGGGGTAGAAAATGGAACAGTGAGCATAGATTTTATCTGTACACCAAATCTCCATGTGGAAAAATACTACAGAAACAGCACAGAGTCTGGACTCCTCAGCCCAGACTCCTCATTCCAGTTGGGAAGAGACTCCCGTGGGCGGTGCTCCCCTGGATGAGGGGAAGGCAGAAATAATGGACAAGAAGCAGGCGGTTTTCGGCCACAGAGCTTCTAGGATGGAGAGCACATGGGGTGTTCTTCTGTAGCCTTGCTCTGTTTGAGATTTCATTTCCACATACCAGCCCTTCCCATGTTTCCAAGGACATTAGGTTCTAATGAGTTTCCTTCTCTCCACCAGCCATGAACTTGACTGAGAAATCTGTCTGCAAAGGCAGAGGTCAGGAAAGGTAAAAACAACACTGACCACAAGCCCAATTCCCCCCTGTAACCTCAACCCCTAAGAAAGAATCTTATGCCAACCTTGATGTTTCTTGAAGACAATAATCCTGTGCAGGGAGAGAAGGGTGGGTTCTGGAAAGAGATGTGCCAGGTGAGGTGAGGGACATTTGATAGCTAGATTTCTTGGGGTGAGTGACCTCCGCCAACACGCTGGGGAACGCCCAGACCAGCGCTGATCTTTATTTGTCCAGCTGCCGACTGAACCTGTCCATCTAGGGGTTCTGTAGGCACATCTCCAACAAGTTTTCCATAGGACTCTTGATGTGTTTCAGCAAAACATTTTCTTATTTCAATCTTCCACTGCGCTTTCAGTTTCACACTACAGGCTGAGCCTCACACAGGGCCCCACTCCTATACGTGAACTGATAGGCAAGGATCATGCACAGCTGAGGTAAGCATCGAACATGAAAAGCCAAGAGACTCTTAAAGAAGAGCAAGGTGGGAGGATATCGAGACTAATTATAAAACTATACATATAATTAGGATAATTAGGCATATATAATTAAGAAAGTGTGAGTTTTGCACAAGGATAGACAAATAGACCAAGGAAGCTCTGAAACACCCAGAGATGGCTGGATGAATGGATGAGAAGATGGATGGATGAACGGATGGACGGACAGGTGAGTAGATGAATGGGTGGATGGATAAATGGAAGGATAAATGGGTGGATGGATGGATGGATAGATACCTGATGCCTGACAAAGAGGAATGCAACGAGACATGTAAAAGAATGTTCACAGCAGCACTATTTTTAATAGCCCAAACTGGGAAGCCCTCAACTGTCCATCAGTATAATTGGCAAGTAATGGTATTTATCCACAACTTATTTCATTGATACTATATCAATACTATACAATATTAAAAATGAACACATTACAGCTATTCACAATAAGGTGAATAATTTAGAAGCATAATGTTAAATAACAAAAGCCAAATACCAAAGAATTCAAAGGGTGTTATTCTATTTGTACAAAGTTCAGAAACTAAACTAGGGTTTTGGGGAATATGTGCTTAAGTGGTAAAACTAAAGAAAAGCAAAGGAAGGAATTTTCAAAGAAGTCAATGTGTGTATAATTAAGATAGTGTGGGTTTTGCACAGGGATAGACAAATAGACCAAGGAAGCTCTGAAATACCCAGAGATGGATGGATGGATGGATGGATGGATGGATGGATGGGCGGATGGCTCAATGGGTGGGTGGATGGGTGGACAGATGGATGATGGACGGATGGATGGATGGATGGATGGGCGGATGGCTCAATGGGTGGGTGGATGGGTGGACAGATGGATGATGGACGGATGGATGGATGGATGGATGGGCGGATGGCTCAATGGGTGGGTGGATGGGTGGACAGATGGATGATGGACGGATGGATGGATGGATGGATGGGCGGATGGCTCAATGGGTGGGTGGATGGGTGGACAGATGGATGATGGACGGATGGATGGATGGATGGATGGATGGGCGGATGGCTCAATGGGTGGGTGGATGGGTGGACAGATGGATGATGGACGGATGGATGGATGGATGACTGGGTGGAGGGAGAGGGGTTTGGCTGGGAAGGCATTTGTGGCTTCTGGGGATGCTGGCATATTTTTTCTTGGCCTGGGTAGTGGGTCATGTGTTCTTCCTTCATAATTATATATTAAGCCATACATTTATATTTTATGCCCTTTTGTGTGTGTATTATCTGTCACAAAAGAACTTCTGTAAACATGAAATACCAAAGGAAAAAAATCTAACAAAAGATACGAAAGTGGGAGGAAGGAGAATTGGAGGAAAGGGTCAAAAGGCACAAAATCCCAGTTATTAGGTACTGACCTCCTAGAGATGCAATGTACAACATGACAACCATAGTCAACGCCACTGTGTGACAGACAGGAAGGTTCTCAAGAGAGTAGATCCTAAGCGTTCCCACCACCAGGAGAAAATTATTTTTCTTTTTTCTTTTCTTCCTGCTTTTCTTTTTATTGTATTTATATGAGAAGATGGATGTTAGCTGAACTCTACTGTGATCGTTTCACAATATATGTGTCAAACCATCATGCTGTATGTACCTCCTAAGCCATACAGTGAGGCATGTCAACTATTTCTCAATAAAACTGGGGAAAAAAAGGTATGGAAGAACTTTAAAAGAACAATTATTTTTCAAAAGTACCTAAACACATGGTGATTATGGCTGCGTAATGTTGAGTATTGTTGTCACTATGGAACTCTACACTTAGAAATGGTTAAGATGGGGGGTGCCTGGGTGGCTCAGTCAGTGGAGTGTCTGGGTCATGATCTTTTACCCTGCGTCGGGCTTGGAGCCTACTTTAAAAAAAAGTTAAGATGGGGACTTTTATGTGCATTTTGCCACAATTAAGAAAAATTCCTAAACGCCCAGAGAGTGACCTAAGTACTAGGAGAGTGACCCCATGTGGACATTTTGGAGAAGTCAGTAAAGATATCAATTGTTGGTTATAGCATAACCATGGAATTCTTACTGATTTTTCCCCCTTGGAACTTGACAAGCTGACTCTGGGAGAAGAGGAGCAAGATAGGAAGATTTGCTCACCAGACATCAAGACTTACTTTAACACTAAAGTAATAAAGTCAGTGTCTTAAAATAATAAGTAAAGTAATAAAATAAAGTAAAAAATTAAGTAATAAAGGCGGGATAGAAGATCCACAGAAACACCCTGAGCACTCAGACACGAGCACGCACAGGGGAGGCACGCGGGTGGCCGGACGATCACTGGGATGCTGGTTTACCAGGGAGTTACGCAAGGAACACATGCGGAGAATGTCAGGACGGCATCATTCATCAGAGCAGAAAACCAGAAACAACCTGCCGTCCATGAGCAGGTAAGATAAAGAAAGTGTGGTATATTCTGACAATGGAAGGTAGCATAGTAGCAAAAACAGAATAAGTGGGGCTACCCCTATGGCTGAATCTTAGAACTCACGTTGAGCGAGGAAAGCAAGTCACAGATGACACAAGGTATGGTTCAAGAGCTCAGACGCAAGAAAAACTAAAAAAATATATTGTTTAGGGTTGTATAGCAATGTGACTAAAAAAAAACTATTAAAAAAAAACTATTAAAGGGGTGCCTGGGTGGCTCAGTCAATTAAGCGTCTGACTCTTGATCTCAGTTCAGGTCTTGATCATGAGGGTCATGAGTTCAAGCCCCACACTGAGCTCTGAGCTGGGCATGAAGGCTACTCAAAATAAATAAATAAATAAAACGAAAATAAAAAAAAAAATAATTTTAAACTATTAAAAATGTGAAGGGTTGATGACTGTCCAGGAGGGGTGATGGAGAATTCTGGAAGGGAAGCTGGGTGGGCTGGGGGAGGAGCCTAAGGCAATCACCAGTGATGTGCTGGTTCTCGAATTGGGGGGGGGGGGCTAAAGGGCCCATTTACTGTTATAATTTATAACTCACGTCTATGATGCAGACACTCGTTAGTATGTGTCAATTATTATGCAATAATAATGGAAAAGCAAGAGAAAAGCGCCTAGACCTGAGCCGTGGGGAATACTAGCTTCTCCAGATAGGGTAGCGGAGAGGGTGTGCACAAAAGTGTGAGGGGGTGCTGTCAGTGAGGTAGGAGGAGAGCCAGAAACTGCGGCATCTCAGAGGCAAAGAGAAGCTCCCAGAAGGAAGAGGGCGGTCCCAGGTTGTGGCTTCTAAAAGCAGGGCGGGAAGATGAGGACTGGAAAGTGTCCCAGATTTGGTCACCCAGGGGTGACCCCTGGGCTTGGAGGAGCAGTTCTGGGGGAATAATGGGGGACAGGCAGGAGCCACACTGTGGAGAGAAGGACCAGCAGAGGCCTAGGGAAGACAGCCCCTTCCTCAGTGGGGCAGTCACAAGGGCAAGACAAGGCGGCTAACTTCACCCTCCTCTGTACGGGCGCCCCCACCCCCACTCTGTCCCTTCTCCCAGGAACAGCTGGTCAGAGGGGAACACGACTCCAGCTGGACATGCTATTCTGGCCGCAAGGTTGTGACTCTTCGGTACAGCCAGGACTCCTGGGGGGAGGGAAGGGCCTGGTCTCCTGTCTTTATCCTGGAAGTCCGAACCCCGTGGGGACAGAAGGAGGAGGAAACCAGAAGGTAAGGGTATTGGGGTGCCTGGGAAGGACCCTGGGGTCCGGGCCTGGCCTGTAAGGGTCAGGGTCTCTTCCCCAAGCCAGGGGCCACCCTCTCTGGGTCCCACAGGTCTCCCTTCCCTACTCCCTGGGCAGCTGGACACCAAGCAGCCCTTGCTGTGTTCTGCCATGTGGACAGACACTGATTTGATCTCCGCAGACCCAGGTGGCCTGTAATGTCACAGCTGCGGTGCAAGAACTGGCCTGGCTTCCTCCCAGCTGAGGAGGCCACAGCCGGCCACCCTCCCTTTGTTTGTTTTGGGAGGGGCAATTGCTGAGCAAACAGGGAAGGGAAATCCTGGATTCTGTCTCCTCAGCTTGATCAGCCGTTACCTAGGCCCGGAGGCCTCTGGGGCCCCCTCAGGCCCGGCTCCTTCCTGGCCTGGTGTGTGTGGAAAGGAGCTAGGGTGACTGGTGTATAGAAAACCCAGGGCTTGGCCTTGGTGAATGTTCAGACAAAATAACCCCCAACTCAGGAGCACAAACAGAAGTTCACTGAGCACTTACTGTGTGCCAGGCCCTGGGCTGGGCACCCCACATGTCAGAGCTCTCTGATGCAACCCAGCCACCATAGGAGGTGGGCATCAGGATCTCCAGTTTCCAGAAGGGGAAACTGAGGCTTGGGGTCAGGAAGAGAGGACACTGACAGAGGTGGGATTCCCACTCAGACCTCTCTGACCCCTACACTGTGCTCTGAACCTCAGTTCGGCTGTGGAGCAGTGCGGGGTGGTGAGAGGCAAGGCTTCAACAGGGGCCCTTCCCTTCACCTTCCTTTTTTCTCCCCCAGAGACTGTGCAGTTATCCAAGGCTCCAGAGCCGGCAGGTGGAGCCCTTCCCATGGCTGAGCTCCTGCCCCAGCTGCCTTGGCCCCCATCGGTGGAGGGTGGTGTCCAGGACTCAGACTCATCAGTGCCTGCAGCCAAGTGGCAGAACCAGCAGCCACGAGATGGCAGGGCAGAGGGCCCATCCCCTGAGACCTGGAGGCTCCCGGAGGTGCCTTCCATTCACATAACACCATCCAGTGATGGAGAGTCACCCCCTTGCACCCCGACCCCCCAGCGCCTACGGCTGCCGAGGATCCCAGACCTGGAGAGTCTACCCCAGGACAGGTCAGACCCCGGTGTTGGGACAAAAGAGAGGTGCTCTCTCTCTAGGGACTCGTGCTCGAGGGTGGCTGACACTGTCCAGGTGCAGGAGCTGAAGGTCAGTTGGACTGAAGTTGTGAAATAGGTACACAAATAAAACCAGGCAACTGGGACTATGTGTTGAGACAACTGATTCTGAGCTCTCTGCTCTCAGCAGAGCACCGCCTATTAAGGGGACACCCCTTTCGACACACCCAGTGTTTCTCCTTCCTTTTTTTTTTTTTTTAATTTTTAAAAATGTTTATTTCTTTTTGAGAGACAGAGAGAGAGAGAGAGGCAGAAAGAGAAGGAGACACAGAATCCCAAGCAGGCTTCCTGCTGACGGTGTGGAGCCGGACATGGGGCTCGAACTCACAAACTGAGATCGTGACCTGAGCCAAAATCAGGAGTCGGAAGCTTAACCAACTAAGCCACCCAGGTGCCCCTCTGGTGTTTTTCAAACTGTGGATCATGACCATTTAAGGGCCGTGAAACCAAGGTAGTGTGTTGCGAACAGAACTTTTTCCAAGCAGAAATAGGGTAGAATTTAAAATACAATGTATGAGGCATAGTGAATAAGTGGGGTTTCCTGCAACTTTTGTGACATTACATATATTTATATATATATTATATACATATTACAGGTACTTCTTGTACTGGAGACCAGTGTAAAAGGTATGTCTTGCTGTAGCTCATGGGAAAAAAAGAAAAAAGAAACTTAAAACTTCTGTGAATAAACGTTGCCTCTGGCACAGGGAGACAGGAACTGAAAGTTCAAGGCTGCAAGGGGAAAAGAAGAAAGAACTATATTGGCTCTGAGTAGAAATATCCACTGTGGTTTCTTCTAACAATGGATGCTAGATAAGAGTTAAGGTTTATGAAATAGAGCTCTGTGTATCAGTGTGGAGAAAACTCAGAAACAACGATGATGGAGAAAACAAGTTGCAAAATGATACAGTAGGAGACTAATCGTGTGTATCTTTCAAAAGACACTGAACAATAGGCTATATTGTTGATAGATGCATCCTGATGTCAAAAAAAGGATGAGAAAGGGCACAGGAGGAACACAGCTTCAGGGAGGTGGGTACCTTGGGGGTAAGACCAGAGAACGGAGGGATGGGCAACTGAGCCTTTGGCTGTGCCTGTAACAGTTTATTTCTTTTAAAAAAGAAAATAAGATCTGAAATGAAAATGGCAAAATATCCACATCTATCGTCTATGGATGGTGGGGATGATTGCTTTATTTTTTTTCCAGTTTGAAATAAATATTCCCTAATCAAAAATTTAAAAGTATTTCAAAAGAAGAAACAGGTAAAGAGAAGTACAGTTGACCTTTGAACGATGGGGGGGTTAGGAGGCACTGGCCCACCATTCAGTCAAAAATCCAAGTGTAACTTTTGACTCCTCAAAAATTTAGCCACTAATAACCTCCTGTTGGCCAGAAGCCTTCCCTATAACATAACAATAAATTAACACGTATTTTGTACGTTACCTGTATTATATACTGTATTCTTACAATAAAGTAAGCTAGGGGAAAGAAAATGTTCTAAGAAAATCATAAAGCAGACAAAATACAGGTGCAGTACTATACTGTAAAAATATCCATGTGTAAATGGATTCACATAATTCAAACCCATGTTGTTCAAGGATCACCTGTATAGAGAATGACAGCAATGAAACAGAGGAGGATGGTGGAAGGAGCGCCTAAGATCCGAGAGAAGAACGCAGAGGAAACAGCAAGTGCAAAGGCCGGGGGAAGGGGTGGGGGGTGGGGGAAGTGTCTGGTGAGCTAGAGGAAAAATGGGTGGTGGGAGGGAATGCAAAAAAAGGAGGAGGCGGAGGTGAAGTCAGAATGGTGACAAGGGCCACCAGGTCCTTAGATTCTGGAGAGATTCTGTGGGTGGAGTGGACAGGGATTGCTGAGAGATTGCATGTAGGTGTGAGGGAGACAGAGGGGTCAGGGAAGATGGAAGTTTTGGGCCGGCCATCCACCAAAATGGAGAAGTGGAGTGGCTTTTGGGGGGGGGGGGGGTGCGGGGAGATGCTGCAAAGGTGCGGAGAGAGATGGGAATGGAATTTTTTCAAGACTAGGAACAGAATGTCATAGGGAAGGGTGGGGAGTGCTGAGGTGCCTCCGGCCAGGAGCTGTGAGGTGGGACTCACGTTTCCGTGTCTTCCTGCAAGGAGCCCGGGACACCAACAGACAGCCCCACAGGGATGGACGCAGGTTACCGCGTCACAGCAGGGCTGTGGCCAACTCTGCAGCCTACCCGCTGCGTGACCTGGGCCAAGCCACTTCCCGTCTTTGAGGAGGGGCTTCCCCATCTGTGAAAGGGCTGCTGTCCCCCACCCCAGCGCTGCCCCGTGGGAAAGCCCCTTACCACACAGTTCGTGGGATCTCCAGGACTGGGGTGACTTGCCCAAGGTCACGACACAGCTAAGAGCCAGGCAGGCTGGATTCTAACTTGGTCTGCTGACGGGGACTGGGATGGAGAGGGGTCCCCAGATGTCGAGGACCTCCTGGGCCAACACTGGGGGGCGGGGGGGGGGGGGTGCGGAAACGGATGGGAAGAGGGAGGCGGCCTACGGGCCCCACCCCGTTCCCGCCAGAGGCCGTTCCTCGGTGCTCGCAGCCCCCACCCCTCCGCTTCCCAGAAACTTCGTCCCACCTCTCAGGTTCCGCCCCGGGCGGCCGGCAGCTCCCGGCCGGGGGCAGAATTGGAGCCGAAGACCCTTTCCGGGTACCAGAGGAGAGGGTCGCAGCCGGTGCCAAGGCACTGCCATGGCGGGGTTTCCTTTGAATCAACTGTTCCTCTTTCTATCCTTCTCTCTCCTCTGTTCGTTTCTCTGCCTCCTCCGATTCTCAGTCTCTATCTTTTCTCTTCCTCTCTCCTGTTTCGGTATCTCCGGCGTCCCAGCTGCTCCTCTCGGTTCCCCGCGTCGCCCTCCCTCCCCCGGTGCACCCCCCTCCCCTCCGCGTCCCAGCATCTCCAACTCTGGCCGCGGGCCTCCCGCTCCGGGCCTGGCGGCGCCCGCCGGGCCTCCCGGGCCTAGGCCAGCCCCCGCCGCCGGGTGCCGGCCCGCGCCCCTCCCCCCGCCCCTCCCCCGCCCGGGTCCGAGGGCCCTCCCTCTGGGCCGCACCGCCCCCCTTCCCGCGCAGGCGGGGGCGGCGCGGTGACGCGACGGGGCGGGGGCGGGGGAGGGAGGGGTGAGCTGACGCTGCGGCGGCTCCCGCTGCTCCGGGGCTCCGGCCTTTGTGCGGGCCGCGGGCGGCGGGCGGCGGGCTGCGCGGTCGGGTGGGGGCGGCGGCCGCGGAAGGCGAGGCAGGTGCCCCGCGGGGACGCCCAGCTCAGCCCATCCCCGCTCGGCCGGCCGTGCCCTGCGGCCGGGCGCGCCCGCCGCGCCGCATCCATGTTTGAGTAAGGACCGGGGCGCGGCGGGCGGGCGGGCGGGAGGACCGGGCCGGCCGGCCGGCCGGCGGCACCGCGCGCTCGGCTTGCGGGTAGCGCGGTCGGAGGCGAGGCTGGGGGTTGGGGCTCGCGGGGTCGGCGAGGTGGGGGGTGGCGGGCGACCGGGTGGGGGCGGGGAGGGGGCCGGGGCCGCCCTGGGGGCAGGGCGCTGAAGGCGGGGAGGCTCCAGGGCTGGCTCGTCACCGACGGGGCGCGACGCGCCGGGGTGGCGGGGCTTTGGTGGGGGTCCCGGGCTCATCCCGCGGGGAGCGTGGCCTGCGGGGAGGGCCCCGGCCTAACTGGCCGCGGCGCGGGAGGTGAGGGGTGAGCTCAAGGCCGACCCCGGGCTTTGGGCCTGGGGTGGAGGCTGGGCGGACTCTAGCCCCCGCTGGCCCCCTCACAGGCCACCGAGCCCCCGGGCGGGCCCGTGAGCAGCCCCTCCCGGTCTGGGCCCCCTCCCACCGCCCTTGTCTGTCGCGGGGCTCCGTGAGCCTCGGACTGTCGATGGTGGGGGCCTCGTGCCTGAAATTCTCTGGGATTGCGGGCCCAGAATTGACCTCCTACTACCTGGGCCCGGTATGTTTTCCAGTATGAATCGTAGGTGTCTTGGAAATGTGTGTGCGCGTGCCTGTATCCCTACTGTGCATCCTCTTTGACTGTGTGTGTAATTTACGTCAAACTCCATCTGTGGCTCCATGTGTTACTGTAAGTTCCCTGAGGATGTCTGATAGTGACTCTAGTGTGTGTCGGGGGGCTCTGTGTGTGTGCCTGTGACCTTCCGTGGTCGTGTGGGTGTGAAGTATTATCACATCCCGTCGGACCTGTGCATATCTGGTTGTGACTTTGGAGTGTGTGTACGTGTGTCTGGGTCTCCTCGTGTGCAGACAGCTGTGCTCCTCCCTGGTTGAGTGTGTGTGTCTGTGAAATTCTCCTCTCATTTCATCTGTGGCTCCAGGTGTCACTGTAAGTTGCCTGTGTGTCCAGTTGGGACTCTGTGGTGTGTGTGCGTACGTGTCTGGGACGGTGCTTCCAGCTGTCACTTTCTGTCTGTGTGCCTGTAATTCATCTCTGAATGCATTAGCTCTTTGTACAAATGTAAGTTACCTGTGTGTGTCCAGATGTGACATTGTGTGTCTGGGGCCTGGCATGTGTGGCTGGCTTCCCCTGGGGTTGGGGGGTTGTGCCTGTAACTTACCTCTAATTCCATCTTTGTGTGAAGGTTCCAGAGTGTATTCATATGTGACAGTTTTGCGTGTGCCTAGGCTTTGTGTGTCCAGCTGAGACACTCTGGGGCTTTATGTGTGTGAAGAGCAAGAGGAAGAAATCCCTTGTGGCTTTTAGTGGGCCTGGGACCCTCTTTCCTGAGACCTGGGGTGTACCCTTGACCCTCTGGAGCAGTGAGACCTGGCATTGTTCCCCTGTTGCAGTTGAGAAAGCACATCCCACACGTTATTTCAATACCTGGCCACTGTGCTATTAAGATGTGGCCATGACCTCCTGGGTCCTTCATGGCTTTGTGAGTGTCTGGGTTCTCTGGCGGTGACATAGCTGGCACTTCCATCTCTTGCCACGTTAGAGCAGGCCTTCCCTTTGTCTTCCCCACCAGTTGGTGAACATCAGGAGAGTCGAGCTGAGCCTGTGACTTAAATTTACTGACGTTGTTCCTCTGCGGCTGTTGCTTTCACCTCTTTGAGACTTTCTCGTGGCTGTATGTGTGCATGTAATTTATCCGGGACTTTCTATGGTTTCTGTGACCCTCTGCAGCTGCATGTATGCATCACGCACATGCAAGTGTGTGTGTGTGATGTCTGGGACTTTGTGACTGTAGCGCGCTTGTCATGCTGCAGCTGCGTGTGTCAGTGCTGGCACACTGTGGTCCTGCGTGAGGGTAACACACCCTGATACCGCTGCCGTGTGTGGGCTCCAGGTGTCACTGTAAGTTGCCTGTGTGTCCGGTTGTGACTCCGTGGTGTGTGTGCATACGTGTCTGGGATGGTGTGGGGTGGGGGAGACTTCTTGCACCGTGGGGAAGTACGGTTGCCTGTGATGCTGGCTGTGTGGGACCCACACCAGGTTTCCCTTTTATGCACACCTGCGTGTGCGTCTGTTCCTCTGTGACGAGAGCTCAGGGCTGTTTAGGTCCAGGAAGTCCGTATCTGCAGGGGCAAAACCCGGTTCTCTTCCGAGTCCCTGCCCCCTCCCCCCGCCAACGGTCCTTCAGCCACGACGGGCTCTTCCCTTCCCTCTGCTGCAGCCTGTCTGGTTGGGCAGCCTCAGGGCTGTGCCTGCCCTCAAGCACTTCCTCTTCCTCCTACGAAGAGCCACATCTGGGGGTGAGAGACCTGCCCCATCTGTGTGTTATTGGACCTGTTACTGGCCTAGTCCTAAGGACCAGCCCCCTAGACCTGGGGCTGTGGGAGGGTAGGACAAGGGGAGAGGGTCTGCATTTTAGGGTAGAGAGGTGAGAAAATGAGGCAGGGGAGGAATGCGGTCACCCCCTCCTTCAGAACCCTTGCATAGCTCACCAGTGCCCTCAGGGTGAAGCCCGAGCTCCTGACCAAGGTTCGCGTCCTGCAGGTGGGCCTGTACCCTCCTGTCCTCCTTCCCGAGCCCCGCTGGCCACCTCAGTCCTCCTCAGACCTGCCAGGCTCTGTCCTGTCCCTGAACTCCATGCTTCTGTCCCTAAAACAGTCTTCCCCTGCCAGAGCTGCCCTTTGTCCTCAGGCTCAGCTCAAGTGTGCCCCGCACTCCACCCACCCGCCCACTTGGCCCTCATTTATTTCTGTGGTCCTCAAACTTGAACATGCACCAGTCTCCTGGGCCCCACCTGGAGGTGGGTCCTGGGTCCCCGAATCTGCATTTCTCACAATTTCCTGCTCTGCCGGTGCTGCGAGCTGTGCTGCTTTATAGCACAGACCAGCGTCTGAGATCAGCGTCTTCGTTTACACGTTTTCTTGTCGGTCATCTCTGTTCCCCAACCGAATGTCAGGTCCCTGCAGGCAGGGAAGGTATCCGTTTTGCTCACTTCTGTGTCCCCAGTGCCTGGCACAGGGCACGTGCTCAGTGCATGCTTAGTGAATGGTGGAGCTTGGGGGTCAGTTTGGGCCCTGAGCCCCAGGCTGACGTGTTTATATGGTGCCTGTCGGGGTCAGCGTTTGCATCTTGGACACAGGTGTGCTGGGGCGATGGCCGGTCCTTGTCCTCCATTTTAGTCCTAGTCCCTACTGATCAGAGCGGAGTGCCTTCCACGCGCTGGGCTTCATGTGCGCTTGACCCTTGAACAACACAGAAGTGAGGGAGGGCTGATCTGCCGCGCGGTGGAAAATTGGTGTGTAACTTTTGACTCCCCCAAAACGTAGCTACTTAGTTTCCTGTTGATCTGAAGCCTTACTGATAACATAAACCGTCGATTAACACGTTATTCTGTTTACTGTGTATATTATATACTGTATTATATTATTACGATATTGTATTATTACAATAAAGTAACCTAGAAAAAATGGTATTAAGAAAATCATAAAATGGGGCGCTTGGGTGGCTCAGTCTTAACCGACTCTTGGTCTCAGCTCAGGTCTTGATCTCGGGGTTGTGAGTTCAAGCCCCACCTTGGGCTCCAGGCTGGGCGTGGAGCCTACTTAAAAAGGAAAAAAAAAAAACAAAACATAAAGAAAATACATGTACAAGAGTGTACTGTATCTGTTGAATGAACTTCCCATAGAAGTGACCCCGTGCAGTTCAATCCCATGCTGTTCAAGGGTCAACTGTATATTACCTCACTTTCTCCCCCAGACAACCCTGTGAGGTGGACGCTATTATTATTCCCATTGTATTCAGGAAGGAGCTGAAGTACAGGAAGGTGCAGACACTTGCCCAAAGTCACACAGGGAGCAAGTGGCCGGGGGTCGCTGAGGGGTTGGGCAAGTCTCACACTGGCTTGAATCTGGGTTCCCTGAGGGGCGGGAGAGGGTCAGTCATTCATTCAGTCCACAGGGAGCAGATGCTTTCGGAGCACCTACTGTGCCTAGTTCTAGGCAGTAGGGATGCAGCTGGAAACAAACCCCCTTCCCCTGTGGAGCATGGAGAGAGAGATTCCAGAAGTTCAAGTGGGGGAAGGGCTGGGGAGAAAGAGGAAGAGGGAGGAGGAGGATGGAGAGGCGGGGAGTGTGATTTCAATAGAGAGTTGAGACTTGGAGAAGCATCCACTGAGCAGACACCTGAGGAGGCTCAGGAGCCCTCCAGACATCTGGGAGGAAGGGCGTTTGGGCAGAGGGAACAGCCAAGGCAGGAGCTGGGGAAGAGTGAGCAACGGGTTGATGACAAGGTCCAGCCCTGGGCTTTTAGCTGGAGTCAGGTACGGCGGGGGGGTCGGGGGGTCCCCACCTGACTCAGGTGTTCACAGGCCCCCCTCTGGCTGCAGGTGGGGAGCAGAGCACGGGAAGGGGGTAGGGGTCAGGGAGGTCTGGGAGAAGCCAGCTCCAGTAGTCCAGGGGGAACGGCAGTCACTTGGGTCACCACCTATCTCATTTATTTACTTACAATTTTCTTCCACAAATTCACAAGTGTGACATGAATGCCTACCCTGGGTCCTGGTCCAAGCAGTCCTGGGGACAGAGCAGTGACCGGGACAACAGGCTGGCCACCAGGGAGCTCACGGACCTGTGGGGGAAATGGAGCTGTCACCAGGCAGTGACAGTCCAGGAGTAGTCAGGGCTGGGATGGGGGAAGCAGAGGCAGAGTGGTGGTGGGGCGGTGGTTCGGGAAAGGATGGGAGCTGCCAGGGATCTGTGGGAATGGGGACGCACAGCAGGGAGGCTCTGTCCAGGAGGGAGGGGTGGTGAGCAAGAATCCTGGAAGATGCACTTGAATTCACTAGGCGAAGAAGGCAAAGGGCAGTCTCCACTGAGAGAACAGCGTGTGCCGAGGCTTGGAGGCAAGAGAGGGAAGTCTGAGGAGCACCGAGTGGTCCAGGGACTCGGGATGGAGTAGATAGAAGGCCCCCAAGGTAGAACCCTGCCCTGACTTAAAGCAACTGTGCAAGGGGCCCCTGGGTGGTTCAGCCGGTTAAGTGTCCGACTCTTGATTTCAGCTCAGGTCATGATCTCCTAGTTCGTGGGGTCGAGCCCCGTACTGGGCTCTGCACAGACAGTGTGGAGCCTGCTTGGGATTCTCTCTCTCCCTGCCCACCCCCCCCGCCACTCCCCCCACCCCCGCCAATTTTTTTTTTAAAGAAGCAGCCGTGTTTCCTTGGACAAGTGGTTTGCTGCTTTATGCCTCAGCTTCTTCCTCTGTAAAGCAGGGATGGTGATAGTGTCACGTGCACAGGGTTGCCGGAGGAATAAGTAATGATACAGAGAGCTTGCCGGAGTCTTGGTACAGAGCCAAGTGTCCCTCTGCTGCTCCCGCTCCAGCCGGTGCACAGATCGTTCGGGTAGTCACCATTGTTTGTTGGGAGTTCACTGCGGGCTGGGTACAGTTTTGGGTGCCAGGGACACAGCGGCAACCAAGACCTCCTTAATCCACACAGTTGGAGGCAACAATAGGCAAACCGAATAAGCCAACAGGAAGAGTTGAGGTAGTGTGAGGTGGGCTTCGGGGGGCTGGGCCCCCAGGGGAGGAGGAGCATTTGAGCCAAATAAGACAGAGTCTGTTAGGCTGGGCTGTGGAATGATGTTCTGGGCAGAGGGAACGGAAGTGCAGGGGCCTTGATGTGGGAATGCTGTCGGTGATGCTTAGGGAAAAAAGGCGGCTGGGGTGGCTGGAGTGGAGGGTGTGACAGGCCACAGCAGGGCCTTGGGTGCCAAGGGGGTGGGGGGCTCGGCCTTTACAAGGAGGTCCCTGACCTGACTCGGGTTCACCCTCTGCAGGGGGGTGGGGATGGGGACAGGGGGCTGCTGTGGTGTCTGGGAGGGGGAGGGTGGAGGCTGGGCTAGGGGGCTAGAGCAGGGGAAATGGGCATAATAGAAATAACGGAAGTAGATTTTGGAGGTAGAGCAGGTGGGACTTGCTAATAGATGAGAAATGAAGAGTGAATAGGAAAAATAAGACGCTTAGGCTTTTTAGCTGAAGCAACAGACTGGAAAGTGGCTACTCCATAAATGTTCCTACAAATGAATTGATAAGTTAATTTTAAAAATAGACCTCTCTATATGCCAGACTCTACTAAAAGCACTTTATACGTGTTGATTGACTTGACTGTCCAAACAAGCAGATGAGGACAAGTATTATCTCCCCTGGATCACGGATGAAGTCACCGAGGTGCAGAGTTAGGAAACTGCTCGGTCACCCTGCGAGAAGGGGAGAGAAATTTGTGGGTGGGGATCAGCGGGCTCGTGTGTGGCCTCCTAAAATAAGCCTGTGCCCGCACCTAGCCTGTTTTTCCCCCTGATGCCCCTCTTTTCCTCCCCCAGCACCACCCCCCACTCCGGCCGGAGCACGCCGAGCAGCTCCCCGTCTCTCCGTAAGCGGCTGCAGCTCTTGCCCTCAAGCCGTCCCCCACCCGAGCCTGAAGCAGGCACCATGGTGGAGAAGGGGTCAGACAGCTCCTCAGAGAAGGGTGGCGTGCCTGGGACCCCCAGCACCCAGAGCCTGGGCAGCAGGAACTTCATCCGCAATAGCAAGGTTGGTGCAAGCCCAGGTCGGGTGGGGAGAGAAGTGGAAGGGTGGGGGAGTTAGGGGCTCATTCTGACTCTGCTCCTTTCTCTTACAGAAGATGCAGAGCTGGTACAGTGTAAGTGCTGGGCAGGGGGCTTGCTGGAGGGGAGCGAGGGAGGGGGGCAGGTGCTGGGCCGGGAGCCCCAGGCTGTAGCAGTCAAGGAGTGGGTGCGGGGGCCAGCTGACCTAGGGTCACATTCTGTGCTGCTCCTTACTTCCTGCGTGACCTTGAGTGAGCTGTTTAACTTCTCCGGGCCTGTTTCCTGAGAAACTGTCCCAACCTTTCAAGGCTGGAGGGAACACTCCCTAAGAGTCCGTGGTGCTGGTGGGTACTTGGCGCAGGGCCTGGCTTATGTGGAAATCCACGAATGACAGCTCTCGTCATGGTTAGTTTTGGGTTATGGGCAGTGGAGGCCAGACGTGAGCTAGACTTGAAACCGCAGAGAGCTTGTCTGGGGGTGAGGAGACTCAGGGGCTTCTGGGGGCTTTGTGGGGCAGAAGTAGGGGTGTGAACCCACATCCGGGTACTCACCTTCCAAACTCCCCCAGATGCTGAGCCCCACATACAAACAGCGGAACGAGGACTTCCGGAAACTGTTTAGCAAACTCCCTGAGGCTGAACGCCTCATTGTGGGTGAGTCCTGACGCCCAGACCCAGTGCTGGGCCGGGCCCTGGGTTCCCAGCTCTGCCCTCGCGCCTCTCCCCGCCCTCGCTGGCCAGCACAGCGTGTGTGACTCGGGTGTCTGCCGTCTCTCCCCCCGGCCGCCTCAGATTACTCCTGTGCCTTGCAGCGCGAGATCCTCCTCCAGGGCCGCCTCTACCTCTCTGAGAACTGGATCTGCTTCTACAGCAACATCTTCCGCTGGGAAACAACAGTGAGCCGACTCAGGGTCAAGGAGGGGCTCCGGGCGGTCTGGGCCCTGGCCTCTTCTGACTGGCCTTTCGTCTTCAGATTTCCATCCAGCTGAAGGAAGTGACGTGTCTGAAGAAGGAAAAGACAGCTAAGCTGATCCCCAATGCCATCCAGATCTGCACTGAGAGCGAGAAGGTGAGCCTGACCACCTGCTCGGGGGGCTGTGGTCACTGGTCTTAGCCAGCCCCTCCCGCCCCAAGCCCTGCTTATTCTGCACCCTGAACTCTCAGATCCCTTGCTTTCTCTTTACCCCCTTGCCATTCCACCGGCCTGGCCTGGGCTCCTATCACCACCGACCTGGAACCCCCACACCAGCCCCTCGTCTCAGTCCCTATAGTCAGTCTGTCCTTTCACACAGCTGCTCGGAGATAATATTATTAGTAAAATTCTTCCCTCGTGAGTTCCCATATCTGTCAACTCAGATGCCCCCTCTCCTTGGAAGCCTCCCCTGACACTCCATTCTGTCCTGATGATTGTTGCCTCATGGTCCCAAGATGGCTGCCTCCCACTAATGACTCAGAAAGGGAGAAGGGAACGGTGGGAAGACTTCACAGCCGACTCCCCTTTGTGTTTTGTCGGTCAAACATGGATTGGGTGACCACCCCTACTAGCCGAAGGAGACTGGGAAGGTGCCCTGGGCTTCACCCCATCACAGCCCAACCACTTTGGGCCATACCTGTCTCTCGCCCTGGACTGTGAGTTCCGGGGGCAGGGCCGGGGGCCGTGTCCTCAACACAGTGACTCCAGCATCGTCCACAGCCAAGCTGGGCATAGGATAAACATTCTGTGGAGTGAATGAAGGGGTGAATGAACGGATGCATCAGGATGGAGATCCAGGCCATGTCTGTCCCCCACCCCATCACACCCCTCTCTCTCCTGCAGCATTTCTTCACCTCCTTTGGGGCCCGGGACCGCTGCTTCCTCCTTATCTTCCGCCTCTGGCAGAATGCGCTGCTTGAAAAGGTGGGTCTGGACGGGACCTGGATGGGGGATTAGGGGAAATCATGGAGCCGGGAGGGCCAGAACTTGGGGAATGGGCACAGGCCTGCCGTACCTGCGGCATCTATGGACTCCACCAGGGGGCCACCACGGGCCCTAGTGCCAGGCCTGCCCACGTGTACGCGTACCCATGGCCTTTTATTCACTATTCATTGTCCACAAATCAAAACTGCTCTCAGCTGAGGGAGGTATCTTTGCATGTGTGGCTGCAAAACCTCACTTGAGCTAGCATGGTTATTTGTAGTCTGTATCAGCACTGATAGAAGTTTCTGCTAAGATGAAAGTATTCTCCATCCATGCTGTCAAAATATGGTAGCCACTGGCCACATGTGCCTATTGAACTCTTGAAAAGTGGATAGTGTAGCTGAATGTCTGCATTTTAAGTTGTAATTCATTTATACTTAAATGGCCGCATGTGCTTCTTGTATAGCTCAGGCCTCCATTTATCTCAGTGTGACTGTTCATGTGTTTCAGGACAAAAAATATTAATGTGGATGACTGGGGTGCACCTTAGGTATAATTGGAATTCAATATAAAGTTATAATATTTATCCAATATAGAATATACCAGTGATTCTCAAACTGTAGGGCTTCAGGAACCTTTTATACTCTTTTAAAATAATTGTGGACGCCAAGAGCTTTTGTTTAGGTGGGCTATGTCTACCAATATTTACTGTATTAGAAATTGAAACTGGGGAATTCTCAAACACAAGAATACAGGAGCACATATTGCATTGGCCCCTGGAAAAAGGCAGCATCCCATGTCATGTAGCCTCTGGAAAACTCCACCGTGTACCAGTATGAGAATAACAGTGACAAAAGCGAGTAACATCTCATTGCTAGTAACACTTAACATACTTACGAAAATAATTTTGGTGTCATGGATCTCCTGGAAGGGTTTGGGGAACCCCAGAAATCCTTGGACCACACTTTGAGAACCTTTGGTATATACCGCACTGAATACTAAGCATAATACAGTTATTGTTATTGGTACCGTATTGCTATATACAGTGTAGGCACTGTATTAGCTTTTTTAAACCCCCAAACTGCTTAATTTTGAATTACATTTTGCCCCACAGGTTTTGAGTAAGGGCTTTTAGACTTACCCCATCCCTCTTTTTTTTTTTAAAGTTTATTTTTGAGAGAGAGAGTGAGCACATAAGAGCGGTGTAGGGGCAGAGAGAGAGGGAGAGAGAGAATCCCAATCTGAGCTGTCAGCGCAGAGCCCGATGCGGGGCTCGAATCCACGAACCGTGAGATCATGACCTGAGCCAAAATCAGGAGTCAGACGCCTCACCGACCGAGCCTCCCAGGTGCCCCTGGACTTCCCGCCTTCTGGTGGTCTGCTGTGCGCCAGCCTGAGCAGACCCTCCCACAGTGCCTACCGTGGTTGCATGAGTTTACGTAGGATACAGTCGACTGCAAGTAACTGAAAACTCAACCAAACATGCTTTAAGCAAACAGATACTGAGTTCATAAAGTAATAATAACAGCTAATACTTATGGTGCTACTGGGTGCCAGGCGCTGATCTGAGCATTACATGAATTAATTCACATTATCTTCACAACCACCCTACGAGGCAGCGTGGTAATTACCTGTTTCACCAGCGAAGCATGGAGCGATAGACTTGCCCATGGCCACAAGGGTTTTTGTGTGGCAGAGCTGGGGTTCTGACCTGTTGCGGTTAGGTTCTATATCCAGCTGACGCTCATGTAACTAGAGGTCTGGAGGCAGGCAGTCCAGGGTGGATTTGAGGGCTCCCCCATGTCATCAGGGACCCAAGCTCTTGTTTGTTCCTCCGTACTATCACCCTCTGCATATTGATGTTTTGTCCACATGCTTTTTGCCTCGTGGTTGCAAGATGGCTGCTACAGCTATAGGCATCATGCCCTCACGTGAGTGTCCCAGATGTGGAGGAGAAACAGGTGGATAGAAAGGGGACTTTCCTTTATCAGGGAGGGAAAACCCCCTTTAAAGGGGGGCTCTGCACTTCTTTGGCTAGAACTGGGTGACATGACCACCCTCAGTTGCAAAGGAAAGATGGAAAACTTGATGTAAGCCAGTTATAATTTATCCCTAGGGGTGGGGAAGATTCTCACTCCAAACACATTGGGGTTCTGCCGGCAGGGAGGGAGGGTGGATAGGTGTCGGGTAGACTGCTCCTGCTGGCCTGCGGCACCCCAGAAGGCCAAGCCTGCTTCTCTGGCTGCACTCCTGTCCTGTCCCCTTGGGGCGGCTCCAGCCACACCCGTCCTCAGGGGCCAGGGTGCTGGAGTAGGAGCCTGGGGAGGGACAGTGCAGCGGCAGGGTCTCCAGGGAGGGTGGGGGCAGAGGAGGCTTCAAAGCTCAGGGCCTGGAGCCAGCCTGCCAGCGCTGGGATTCCAGCCCCATCCCTGAGGAGCTGAGTGACCAGCAGGTCGCTGAATCCCTTCAGATAGGGACAGTCCCTACTTCAGAGCTCCAGGGCTGAGCCCAGAATCCGTGCTCAGTCGGGTCAGCTCTTGTGGGGCAGACCCGTCCAATGGTTAGCTCCAGGGTGCCAGACCGGCCCCTCCCCGGGACCCATCTCAGCCCCGCCACTTGAGCACCTCTGCGCCTCAGCGTCATTGCCTTAAACTGACGGCGTTAGCGCTTCACAGAATTGTTTTTAAAGATTCAGTGAGTGCGCGGGAGGGGGTTGGAAGAGTGCCTGGCGCCTGGTAACAACTCAGTGGATGGCCGCCCCTGCTGCTGCTGCTCTTAACTTTTTACTACCATTTCATCGTCGGCCTTGCCGCTCTGGCCAGGAGCACTAAGGAAGATAGGGGCAGGATGGCCTGGCGGAGGGTGCGTTGGCTCTGGGGTCCGGCTGGGTTTGAATCCCTGGGTCGCCCCCAGTCAGTTGTGTGACCTCAGCGCGTGGTTTCCCCTCCCTGGGCCCCCATATTCTCCTCTGTAAGTCTGGGGATGCTAACCTGTAGACGCGGGAGTATCGTGAGGACCCAGGGGGAAAGTCCAGATGGCCCTGGCTCCTGGTGCCAGACCTTTTGGAGCCAGATTGGGTGAGGGCTGCCCCCTTGTGGACGCCGGGGGAGCGCCGCGTCGGAGGGCTGGTGGGGACTGGGGTAACAAGGGTTCTGGGCCCAGGGAAACTCAGGCCAACCCCATGTCCTGCCTGCCCAGACGCTGAGTCCCCGCGAGCTCTGGCACCTGGTGCATCAGTGCTACGGCTCAGAGCTGGGCCTCACCAGCGAGGATGAGGACTACGTCTGCCCCTTGCAGCTGAACGGTCTGGGGTGAGTCAGAGGCTGGTGGCTGGCTCCTGGGGTGGGGGGAGACAGAAGGGGCTGTGTGCAGAGCTCCTGGGAGTCCTGGCTGGACTGAGGTGGGTGTACGGTCCGGGCGACCAGGAGGGTGTGGGGGGTCTCAGAGATATAGACATCTCACACCCTCCTTTACCCCACAGGAACCCCAAGGAAGTGGGAGATGTGATCGCCCTGAGTGACATCACCCCCTCTGGGGCAGCTGACAATAGCCAGGAGCCGAGCCCGGTGGGTTCGCGCCGTGGCCGCGTCACCCCCAACCTTTCCCGGGCCAGCAGCGATGCAGACCACGGGGTGAGCGGAGGATGGGGGACAGAGAGGATGCTGATGGCGAGAGAGGGGAAGGGGGGTGGTGGTGTCAGGGAGAGGGACGGACTGAGGGGGGCAGTGGGGAGGGGATGGATGGAGGGATGGGATGGACCTGAAAAGATGGCAAAGAAAACGGGGAGTGAGAGCGATCAGCTCAAGGGCAGACAGACAGGGAAAAGCTAAGAGACAGAAGAAGCAAGGGACGGATGGACAGATGGACGTACAGATGGACAGATGAAGTAGGAGACAAGGCATGGACAGGATGGACCAGTGGGCAGGAGGGGCATCAGAAGGCTTATGGCCCAGGCACCCAAGATGGGCCTGGTAGGGACTGAGAGGGGCCCTTATCCGGGCAGCCCCAGGGCCCCTTGTGACATGCTCAGCTGGAAGCTTTACGTGCCCACGTGACCCTCCAGCGTTGGTTTCCCTACAGCGCTGAGTCCTTATGGCCAGTGTGGGTACACGGGGGCCCTCGGGCTGGAATGGCGGTGGGACAAAGCTGGATTAAGCCCTTTCTCTGCAGGCAGAGGAGGACAAGGAGGAGCAGACAGACAGCCAGCCCGACGCCTCCTCCAGCCAGACAGTGACGCCGGTGGCTGAACCCCCGAGCACAGAGCCTACCCCGCCTGATGGGCCCACCTCCCTGGGCCCCTTGGACCTGCTGCCCAGTGAGGAACTGTTGACAGACACGAGTAACTCCTCCTCGTCCACAGGGGAGGAAGGTGAGACAGGTGGCCCGAGTCCTTCTCTTCGGTTATGTGTGATAAACCTTACACAGGCTGGCATTAGCAAGGGATTTGCTGGCTCATGGGACTGAAATCCAGGGGGTGGGCAGGCAGGTAAGGCATACAGATGGCGGTGTTAGAAATCTGTGTGTCTTTAGCGGTGCTTTGAAGGCAGCAGAGCAGATAAGAGCACAGACTCTGAAGCCAGATT
Source organism: Panthera onca (assembly GCF_046562875.1). Lineage (NCBI taxonomy): Eukaryota > Metazoa > Chordata > Mammalia > Carnivora > Felidae > Panthera > Panthera onca. The sequence goes on along the minus strand of NC_138353.1, from coordinate 18,354,411 downwards.
GCCGAGGTCCAATTTCTGGCCACACGGCTTCCTAGCTATGTAACTTGGGCGAATTGTTTAATCTCTTTCAAGACTTATTTTACTTACCTGAAAAATGGGGTTGGCAGTAATAATGCCTACTTCATAGGGTTGGTGTTAAGGATGCTAAAATGAGTTAACATCCGTAAAGAGCTCAGGCCCGTTAGTGTTGGCTGCTGCTGTTGTTATTATTATGACTATTTCCATTTTCTCTGTGCCAGCTTCGTTCACAGGTAGCTTCTGTGTTTGTGGGGGCACAGAGAGCCCCAGCCCCGCCCCAGACAAGCCTAGTTGAGAAAAAGCACGCTTTTCCCAGGGGCTGCACCAGAACCTCTAGGGTTGGTCTGTTTGGTCCAACTTGGGCAACAAGCCCAGCCCGGAGCCAATCACTGTGGCCGAGAGCCCAGGCCCACCCCTGAACCAATCCTGGTGGCTCTGACTGGCTGACCCTGGGGCACATGCCCACCCTAAAGCCAGCCTGTGGCTGAAAGGGGCCGAGCAGTGGGCGCTCCACTTGCGTTCAGCCCTGGAGGGTGGGTCTGCCCGTCCACCGTACGAGGCCTGGGAGTGGAAGGGGGCAGCCACCCAGAGCCGCTCCGAGGTGGGAGGAATGCATCATCCACTGCCCTTCTCTGTCACCCAGCTGACCTGGCCGCCCTGCTTCCTGACCTCTCTGGCCGTCTGCTCATCAACTCAGTCTTCCACGTGGGTGCCGAGCGGCTCCAGCAGATGCTCTTCTCGGACTCGCCCTTCCTGCAGGGCTTCCTGCAGCAGTGCAAGTTCACAGGTCAGGGGGCTGAGGTTGTGCAGGCACGGGGCGGGGGTGGGGAGGAGGAAGCAGGAGACAGCGGGTGGCTGCTGTGCAGATGTGGTGCCCTTGCGGGCTTAGAAGCAGATTCTGTGAGACCGGACTGGCTCTGCCTCTTAACTAGCTGAGTGGCCTTGCGCCGGGTTTCGAGCCTCTCTGCCTCAGTTTCTTCTTGTGTACGTTGGGGGTGTGATAATAGTACCTGTCGTATCCAGGTCTCCTAAGAACTACGTGAGTTAATGCTAGAAAAGTGCCTTAGAACGGTAGTATATAGTAAGCGCTTAATAAATACAAGTTCACGATCACACCTTTAGTGCCCAGTCTGTCAGGTTTGTGCAGAGGCCAGGCCAGATGAACTCGAGAATCTCGTGAGAACGAAGGTAAATAGGTACACAAATAAGTCACAGATGTGCCGAGACTGTGAGTGTCAGAGGGGTAGCTGTGATCTGAGGGGTATCCAGAAAAGCAGCTGGAAGGATGTGAAATTGAGACCAAGGCCTGAAGGAGGAACTCTTCTGGGGAAGGGGGAGCAGATGGAGGAGAAACCCAGGAGGCCAGCAAGGCATCTGCAGAGGTCCTGAGACCAGAGGCAGGCGCTGGGAGAGTCCCTTGAGGCCGGGCCTCTGTGGCCAGGTGTGGCGAGGTGGAGCCCCAGCGCCAGGTGACGTGGAAGGGTTGCCTGTGGGACCAGTTGAAAGATTCAGGCTGGGGAGGGGCTAGTCAGAAGGTAGTTTCTCTCTGTTTCTTTTTCCTCTGTCCATGGAAATGAACCATGTAAATCCCCTGCAGAATGAGTAAGACTGTGCCTTGAGTTGGGGCCCCACGGTCTTCAAAACTATGCTTATGTCCCGGAGAGACTGACATCAGACTGACGAACTCCGATTCTGTCCAGAGGCCCTGGAGAGCCAGGGAGTATTCTAGGCAGGTTAGGGGCAGGGCACACGCTTGGCTTTAAGAAGCTACCCCCTGGACCTCAGAGGTGGAGACAGAGGCCAGAAATTCCCGGGGGCTGCAGTGGGACCCTGGGTGGGCAGGGGTGGGCCGAAGCAGGAGCAATGCTCAGGACGTCAAGTGGATACCCAGGGGAGGGAGTGTCCAGGGCAGGCCCAGGCCTCCGGGGGGAACCTGGGGGATGATGGGGCTGCCCCTGCGATGGCACCCCGAGAGGAGGGGAGGTTGAGGGGGCTGCGGAAGCCAGCGTGGGACCTGGTGGGTGTGAGGTATCTGGAGAACTTCCAAGAGAAGGTGTTCAGGAGGTCACAGGACCCTAGGTCTGAGGCTCAGGGGAGAAGCCTGGACTGGTACAGAGAGGGAAGCTGAGGCTGCAAGAGTGGACAAGAAGGCCCCAGCATGGGTGAGAAGTGTAGGGAGAAGTCCCAGCTCTGAATTACCGACACCTGAAGTTTTAGGTGTCTAGAAGGAAGGTGGGGCAGACACCAAGGTGGGTGGCCTGGACGTGGGGTGGGTTTGGGGGCAAGTCCCGAGAGAACCGGAACTACCCGAAAAGGCTTTCTCCTATGGCCTGTGGGCAGAAACTGGAGAATGGTCTCCTCATCCTGTTCCTCCCTCCCCCAGATGTGACCTTGAGTCCCTGGAGCGGGGACAGCAAGTGCCACCAGCGCCGAGTGCTGACCTACACCATTCCCATAAGCAACCCGCTGGGCCCCAAGAGCGCCTCCGTGGTGGAGACACAGGTGGGCCAGGCAGAGCGGCGGGCTGGGTGGCGTGGCCGGGTGGCGTGCCCCTGACAGCTTCCTCCTTCCTCGTCCCCGCAGACGCTGTTCCGGCGCGGCCCGCAGGCAGGCGCATGCGTGGTGGACTCCGAGGTGCTGACGCAGGGCATCCCTTACCAGGACTACTTCTACACTGCCCACCGCTACTGCATCCTGGGCCTTGCCCGGAACAAGGCCCGACTCCGGTAAGCGGCGGCCTGGCCCCTCACTGGCCACCCTGCTGCTCCCGGGGTCCCCACCCTTCCGTCCCCACCCCGAGCCCGCAGCACGACGTGGGTTACCACCGCAGAGGAGCAGACGTTCTGGGTCCCTGAGTTCTCTGAACCCTGAACAGCGGAGGGTAGACGAGGGCAGCCCCGGGGACCTCTCCCCCATCCGTGGAAGGGGTTTGAGCCGGAGGCGAGTGAGTGGCTGAGTGCACGATGATCGGTTTAGTGGTTTGCTGGCTGTGGGTTATGTGCTCTGTGCCCGGCACTGTTCCAGGCGGTGGGGGTGCAGCAAACCAGACAATCCCTTCTCTCGGGGAGACGTGTCAGGAGCACCTGGGGGTGTCCAGCGTGAGCCAATAGAAAGATGAAGCTGCCATTGACTGCGATGGGGAAGGTGGGGAGGAATAGGTTTCGGGGGAAGATCAGGAGTGGGATGTGCTGAGCTGTCTCAGACTCCGTGTGGAGCTGGGGCACAGCGGCAGGATGGAAGAGTCGGGAAGGAGGTGCGGGGTCAGCTGCCGGCGTGGGTGGGCGCTGCGAAGGTCGGGAGACTTGTCAAGGTGTGTGTCTATGGGTGACGACCGGCCCTCTCTGAATTGGTGGAAGGAGAGCTCCCCCTGGGGAGTGGGGCTGCGAGGTTGGAGTCAGACCCCGGCCCCCTCGCCCTGTTCCCCAACCCCAGAGTGTCCTCTGAGATCCGCTACCGGAAACAGCCCTGGAGCCTTGTGAAGTCACTGATCGAGAAGAACTCGTGGAGTGGCATCGAAGATTACTTCCACCACCTGGGTAGGGGCCGGAGGTTGGCCAGGGCAGGGACGGGCTCGGAGCCTGGCGAGGGGCAGCCGTGCAGAGGCCTCTCCTGTGTCCACAGAGCGAGAGCTTGCCAAAGCCGAGAAGCTGTCCCTGGAGGAAGGCGGGAAGGATGCCCGGGGATTGCTGTCAGGCCTGCGGAGGCGGAAGCGGCCCCTGAGCTGGAGGGGTCACGGCGATGGGCCCCAGCACCCGGACCCTGACCCCTGTGCCCGGGCTGGCATGCACACCTCGGGTGTGTCCCCTCAGGCCTGGGCAGGGCAGGCGGAGGAGCGGGGCTCGGGGGGGTCATGCCGAGATGGGTCTGTCTGACTCCGTGGTGCTCTCCTCAGGCTCCCTCAGCTCGCGCTTCTCGGAACCGTCCGTGGACCAGGGCCCCGGGGCAGGCATCCCCAGCGCCCTTGTTCTCATCAGCGTCGTGTGAGTAAGGGGCTCGGGCTTCGGGGTCACCCAGGCCTGGATCTGTATTCTGGCTGTGTGACATCGGGCCGGTGCCTGGCCTCTCTGGGCCTCTCCTGAAGCGGGAGCATGGGCACACCTCCTAGCCCGGCAAAGACGAAAGGAGAGGATGTTTGGAAGGTGCCCAGAGCTCCTTACACAGTGTGCTGCTCAGTGGGTCATGGAGAAGCGTGTCCTGCTGGAAGAGGGAAGCCCTGGGGGCTCTGGGAGGTCGGAAGGGCCTGCCCTCGCCCAGGGGGCAGGGAGGGCATTCTGGGGGAGCAGGCACCCAAAGGAGGTGGAATGAGGTGCTCCAGGAGAGATACGGAAAAGGAGCACTGTCACTGACACATCTCATTCCTACTTTCTGTACCCAACCCTAACCTGGGTGACACTGGGGACACAGTAGTGACTAACGGACCTAACACCAGGCCAGAGTGCTGGGGGACAGGGCCGGGACGGGAAAGCTGTGGGAGGCAGGGGAAGGCTTCCTGGGACAGTAGAGGATTCCTGAGCTGAGACCCCAGAGAGCCGAGGCGGGGACGCTAATGTGCACAAAGGCCTGGGGGGCGGTAGGGGACGTGGGGGGCAGGGCACTCCGAGGACCTGGAAGTGAGGTCTGAGCTCCCAGCAGGCCCTGGGGAGTGACAGTCAGCTTGGTCACACACTCTGGGCCTCAGTTTCCCAGCACGGGCCGTCCAGAGCGGGGCAGTGCAGCATGCTTCCGGAGGGGCGGGGCGGCTCTCAGGGCTGGGCGGCTCTCACTTCTTTGTCTCCCCCTTGCTGCCGCCTCAGGATCTGTGTGAGGTAGGGCCCCGCATCCCGCATCCCTGGCACCCCTCGCCTCAGTCCCAGCCGCAGCCCCTTCTCCCCACTCAGTGCCCCCAGCTCTCCCAGTGAGGCAGCCTGCTGTGCAAGTTAGGGGGTGTGGGTGTCAGGCCCGGATTTGAACCCTGACTTTGCTGCTTGTGGACTGTGTGACCCTAGGCGTGTCTCTCACCCTCTCTGAACCTTCACTTTCTCCTCTGAGAAGGGGGTAATTGTGGTGCTCTTCGAGGTGGGGTTGTGTGGGTGCTGACTTATGGGAGTGTCTGCGTGCTGGTTCTGACCTCTGACCTCTGACCCCTGCCCTCAGCCTCATCGTCCTCATCGCCCTCAATGTCCTCCTCTTTTACCGCCTCTGGTCTCTGGAAAGGACGGCCCATACCTTCGAGTCCTGGCACAGTCTGGCCCTGGCCAAGGGGTGAGTGGGTGGCCTGAGGGGGTTGGGAACTTGGGTAGGTTGGGAAAGGCGACCGCCCCACTCAAGCCCTGCGTCCCCTACAGCAAATTCCCCCAGACGGCCACGGAGTGGGCGGAGATCCTAGCCCTGCAGAAGCAGTTCCACAGCGTCGAGGTGCACAAGTGGAGGCAGATCCTGAGGGCTTCCGTGGAGCTCCTAGACGAGGTGCGGCTTTGGGGCCGAAGGGCCCTGTGGTCAGATCCCACCATGTGGCAGACACATCTGGGCCTCAGTTTCTTCCTCCGTAAAATGAGGAAGCCATTCATAGTCCCCAGCTCCCAGGGTTGCTGGACAAATCGAAGAATTGGCCCTCGTCCTAGGAAAAATATCCACGGGTGTCTGACCTCAGGCATGGCTGGATCCAGCCACCCTCATTCCATCTCTTGACTCTGTTCACCCCCAGGGCTGGCTTTGTTTTGGGCATCCTCCCCTCCCACCCTTGACCAGGGTGGTACCTGCAGCTCTAGGCTGACATGTAAAGGAAAGCGTTCATTCTCACTGGCTGCTAGGGTCACAGGCCCGTCCCTGAGCCAGTCACAGAGGCCGGGGGTAGGCGAGGCTTGGTCCTTGAACCCCACGGCCGCTGTGGGGTGACTAGGGTCACGTGAAGGTGGGAAAGAGTTTCTCCAGAGGATGCTGGGGTCAGATCTCCAGAAGGGGTTGCTCCAGACGCTGTCTGTAGTACGGTGGCAGCATCTATTCAGATGTTGAGGTTCAGATTCTGGTGTGTGACCTTGGGCGAGTGACTTCACCATTGCCAGCCTTGGCTTCCTCCTCTGCGAGCGGGACGATGGTTGCTGTTCCCTCAAAGACTGTTGTGAAAATCAAGTGAGTTCACGTACGAACAACGTCAAGCTCAGAGTGAACGCCGTACACGTGTTTGCTGTCATTAGTGTGAGCCCAGTGCCTGCGGACAGTAGGTGCCCAATTCATGTGGTGGTGGGTCAGCATAAATGTCAGGTCCTGGATTAGTGCCTTAGGTGGGAGGGGGGTGTGTGGGAAGCTGAGAGCTGGCTGGTATTGGCTGGACGCCCAAGGGTATCAGAGCCCAAGTTGGCGGGTAATGGTGAAATCACGTGTGGTCACCGTAGACCGTGATATGGAGTCGCGTCTAGGGGCCTCGTTGCACCCTGAGGTCATACTTGCAGGGAGACGCTCGTGCTAGGAAGGGCCGTGCAGAACAGGGTGGAAAGGCATTGAGGCTGGGGTCACATCGCTCACAGAGAGGGATGGCAGGGCCTCCCCATCCTGAGTTAAATTCCCATTATTTTCCTCCCTTAACTGCCGAGGGCACAGGGTCAGCTTCATAGACTTGTTAGCAGCAGCCACAGATTGATTTGGGCTGTTCCATGTGCTGCTGTGACCCACTGATTTGCTCTTTGTGGCCAGCCTATGAGAGGGATGCTCTTGTTATTCCCCATCTATTAGATGGGGGTGCTAAGGTCTGAGAAGTTCGGACTTGCTCAAGGTCACACAGCGGAGAATAAGAGTAGCCGATGTGTATCAGGCGCTTCCTGTATGCCAAGTGCCAGGTGTTTGCCCATCGGATCCCTGAAATAATCCTGTGAAGCAGGTTTGTGACTGACCCGTCTTTCAGCGGAGGGACCTTGGGACCGTTAAGGGGCTTGCCCGAGGCTACCCGGTACGTAGCAGAGCTGCAACTTGAACCTGGGCCACCTGGGCCCCTTCCATCTCTAGCACCTTGGAAGTTAAACTGGGTGCAGTGTGGCTCCACTATTGTCACAGGGTGACCTTGGCAGGGGATGTGGCCTCTCTGGACCCTGCCCAGTCCCTCAACTGCGTGAAGGGGAGGAACGTCACCCCTGCCGGTACTCACCCCCTGCCCTGCCCACTTCCTCCTCCCAGATGAAGTTCTCTCTGGAGAAGCTGCATCAAGGCATCACGGTCTCAGACCCGCCCTTCGACTCCCAGCCACGGCCCGACGACAGCTTCTCCTGAGGACACCCAGCCATGTGGCCGACCCCCCTAACGGACAGATGGACACAGAGCCTCGGTGGCCACTGCTGGCACGGTGTGAGCGCCGGGAGCCTCCCGCCCGCCCCTCCCAGTGGCCCAGCCGGGGGCCACACAGACATGGGGACCACAGAACCGAGATGCACTTTAGATCAGCGTGTGCGAGTCCAGCTGCCATCACCTGCCTAGCCAGGGAGCTGGCCTGGCCTTCGGCAGGCCCCCCGCTAACTTATTTTGCCCAGCTGGGGTTGTGGGGGGTGCCTCTGGGGTGCACGATGCCCTCAGCTCTGGGTTTAATGTATTATATTTATTTGGGGCTGACAGAGCCCCAATAAAGGGTTGGAAATGGCTGTGGCTATGCCTGTGAGGTCCCTGGGAGCGGGTGGGAGCCTCCCATTGCACTAGAAGGGCGGGGGGCGGGGGTTGGTCCATTTTCTGGGGCCTAAGTCACCGACGCGATCTGGGATTCTCTAGCATCTTCCACAAGCCTTGTGTCATCAGAGTCCAGTGCCAGGCTGTGAGGACAGAGTCAGGCGCCTGGAGGCCCGAGTTCAAGTTCTACTCCTAATTTTTAGCAGTCATGTAACATGGAGCGGGGTCAAGCCCTCTGAGCTTTGGTCTCCCCTTTTGTGCAATGGGCATAAGAGTGGCACCTGTCTCCCAGCGTTCTTGGAAGTGACTAGTTCTCCAACTTGAGCTGCACCAGAATCTCCTGGAGGCTTATTGAAAGAGTGCCAGAGCCCACGCGCAGTTTCTGAGCCCGCAGATCTGGGGTGAGCTGAGGGTCTGCACTGCCAGCAAGTTCCCAGGGATGCTCATGGTGCTTGTTCAGGGACTTTGCTTTGCGAGCCACAACTACTACAATAGTCGAGTTCATAAACGTGGCCGCTTACAACAGGGCCTGGCTCAGGAAGTTTCCAATAATGTTACTCATCGTGGAAGAATTGGGGGGAGAAAAAAGTAAGTCCTGTAGGAAGCACCAAGTGTGCACCAGGCTCCATGCCAGGGTCTGGTGTTCCTTTAAGTCTCCCGGCGACTCCATATGAGACACAGACGGATAGTTACATGACTGAGGCCACTCTGCAGAAGACGAGGGCTGCAGGCCCAGTCCATGGTGTCTCCACATTTAGATGCAAGGTCCTACCCCTGCGGGACCCCACAACAGCCTGTCCAGGTTGAGGCTATCTGGACCTCTAACCTACCAATGAAGAAATGGGCTTAGAGGCAAAGTCTCTGGTCCAGGTAGAACCCAGGTCTGTCTCACACAGCCCTGTTCTGGTTCCATAGTGAGGGGTAAGGAGAGACCTTTGACATGTCACACACAGCCTGTAAGAAAGTTCTTGATGGAGGGCTTCAGGGAGAGGACTGGAGGAAGGGTTGGATGGAGGCAGGAGGGGCCGTAAGTGGCAAAGGGCAGAGCCAGGCTCTCCTCTAACTATGTGATCGTGGCAGGTTACCCACCCACTGTGGGCCTCAGTTTACCATACCTGTTAATTAGGAATAATGGTAATACCCATCATGTGGGGAGAATTTCAGTTCCTATTAGTAAAGTGCTTAGAATAGCACCAAGCCCATAGTAGGTGCTCAGTGGACACCGGCTTATAGGGCTGTGAGTAGATGCCCCTGCCCAGTGCCTAAGGCCTGTCCTCACTGCCTCTCTGCCTGTCACGGGCTGCCAGAGGGAGGGCTCGGAACGGCAAGAGAGTTATTTTCTGCAGAGGAATCTCACAGCCCAGGAGGCGTTGGCACAGAGGCCCAGACCACAAAGGTGCCCAGTGTCCCTGGCTTCCTGTTCCTCTGCCCTGAGCCTGCCCCATATCCTTGTTCCTCTTCCTCTGCAGGACTGGGTCAGGGGGATTCTGGAACTTCACCCCACCCAAAACCAGAGGCCAGGACCTGAGCAGCCAGCCAAAAGTCTCACTCCCACCCTGGTCCTGACAGCCCAGAGCTCCCACCCCCAACCTCTCCATTTGGCAGAACCTACTAAAAGGACAAACCACCCACCATTGCTGGGGCAGGATTCCAGATCCTTCCACTTGAGGCTAGCTACATGACCCTAGGCAAGGGTGTGAGCCACTCTCAGCCTCCATTTCTTCCGTAAAATGGGGATAATAGTAGAACTTACTGCCAATGTTGGGAGGTAGAAATGGGTCCAGCATACGCGAAGGGCTAGAGCTTTGGCATATATTTATTCATTTGATGAATATTTATTGAGCACCTATAATGTGCCAGGCACAGTTCTGGTGCTGGAAATACAGTGGTGCCCAGGACAGTGTCCTCACCTGGGGGGGATCTTGTATCCCAGGGTTGAAGGGGGTGAAAGGAAGATCTAAGTAAAGGAAGAGAAAAATGTCAGGTAGTGACAACTGCGGTCAAGTAAGGGACAGGGGAGGCAGTTTCCTGGGAATGGACAGAAGACCTGAGGAAGGTGACGTTGGAGCCAGGAGCTGCTGGAGAAGAGGGAGTGAGCCTTTTGGTTACCAGGGGGAAGAGCAGAGGCAGAGCAGACAGAGGGAAGAGCAAAGAGGGCAAAGGCCCTGAGGCAGGAATAAGTTTGTTGTGTTGGGAACAGCAGCAGGGGCCTGGGCAGGGGACTGAGCCGTGGGAGGCGCGGGTGGGTGAATGACATCAGAGACCAAGGTACCCCCTGTAACACTGTACCCCCAAACCCCCAGAGAAGCCTCTGTGGTGTAGATCCGGCATGGCCCTCCCTCCCTCCCTCCTGCTTGGGTGGAGTCTGAAGTATTCTCGTGGCCCTAGCATGACACCCCCCACCTCACACCCACTTGGGTTCCTGCACAGTGACCCCTCAGGTCCAGATGCCAGGGATCTGAGAGGGAGGTCACTTGGAGGTCCCAGCCAAGTCCCCCTCCATCCCAGGAGGATGACCTCCATAAATTGAAGTCGGAAGCCTTGCCCCTCAAACGCCCTCTAAGCCCTCCTGGGACTCTGGGGGTGACCTTTTCCAGACTCCGAAGCCGGGGGTCCCCAGCGTCGGGAAGGGTAGGGGACACCCGGGCCATCCGCCCATGCCCAGAAGCCGCGGTCCCTGCGCCACCGGGAGAGGCCGGTGCGGCGGGCGCCTCCCGGGCCGCTGCGGCAAAGGCTGGGCGGCCGCGCCCTCCCCCCGCGGTGATTCATCCCGCCCCCTCCCGCTCCCTCCTCCCTCCCCAGGCCGCCGCCGCCGCCGCCGCCGCCGCTGCAGTGCGCAGGAGACCGCGGCCCGCGCCTCAGCGCGCCCGAGCCGGAGCCGGGCCGGGGTCGGTGCACCTGGCGAATGCGCCCGGCCGCGCGCGCCAGCGCAGGAGCCCGAGGAGCGGCCGCCGCCCGCGCGGCGGGGATGCCCGGACGCCGGGCCCCGGGGCTGGGCCCCCGGCGGTAACCGGAGCGGGGGGGCCGCGCCCCCCCTCCGCCCCCCCCCCCCCCCTTGCCGGTCCCAGAGCCGCAGCTGCTGCGCCCGCGCGCTCCCGGGGACATTCTAACCGCCGCCCGGGCCCGCTGCCTCTTGCCCCGCTATTAATACCGGCGGCCCGGGAGGGGGGCGCAGCGCGCGCAGCGCAGCCATGGGGACACTGCTGGCCTTGGTGGTCGGCGCGGCGCTGGGTGAGTGCGCGGTGGCTGGGGGGCGGGGGGGGGGGGGCGGCGGAGGGCACAGCCCGGGCAGCGGCCCGGCGGCGGTGTTCGCGCGCGGGACCCGGGACGGCGGGGCGAGGGCCGCCCCCGGCCCATTCCCCGGCGCGGCTAAGTCCGCTTCCGAAGTTGTGAGCGCGGAGCGCCGGGCGCGGGGCGGGGGAGGGCGGTGGAGGTGCGGGTGGGCGAGAGAGGGCGGGGGCCGGGCTGGCACAGCTCGGCGGCTGCGGGCGCCCAGCCGGGGGCGAGGAAACGCGGAGTCAGCTGCTCTCGGAGCCCCGCAGGCTGCAATGTGACACCCACAGCGGCGGGAGGGGGTGGGGGAAGGCGGCGCCCGGAGACTGGGACGGGGGAGACCGAGACACAGGGAGAGATGGGGACGGAAGGAAAGGCGCGAGAGACACAGCCACTCGGAGTACTCGGGCTTGCTCCGCGGAGACTGGGGATCGGGAGTAAGGGGGGAGACGGAGCCCGAGAGGGATGTAGAGGGTGCCAGAGAGACGCCGAGAAGCGAGTTAGAAATCGGAGCGCTGGAGAGAGAAACTTGAGAGAGGCAGGGCCAGACGGAGACACAGGTAGACACAGGAAGAGACGGGGTGTAAAAGAGGCAGGGAAAGGTGGAGAGACCGACCGGAAGAGGCTGTCTGAGTCTGGAAAGAGGACACAAAGCCGTGGGCCCTCCAGAGAGACTCCCTAAGAGATATGAAGTAGGGGAGACAGACACAGAGGTGCGTAAGGAGTTGGAGAGAGACGGAAGAGGAGGAGGACAAGAAGTTCCCAGGATTCCTAGACGAAGACACTCGGGGAAAACAAACGAACAAACAACAGAACACCCAGAGCTAGAGCTGGAGAGGCATAGCATTCGCTGATGAGTGTTGGGCCTTGGGAAGGGGGTGGCAGGTAAGAATGTGGAGGAGGCACCCAAAGGGACTGGAATCCAGTGCGGACGCAAAGTCCCTGAGGCTGCAAAGAGCTCAGTGAGTTTTGAGAAGCTGACAGGAGGTGGGACAGGAGTCGGGAGGTGAGGAGCCTTGGGGGCAGAGGGGCCAGGAGACGGAAGTTGGGTAGGGAGTGGATGACACCAGAACTTGGGGACCTGGGGAACAGGGCTGGAGCGCAGGTCGGCCCTGCTTCCAGTGCCCACCTAGCCCCCCCGAGGCCTTGCCTTCTCCTGGCTCCCTGTCTGGGGCTGACTGGTTTTGCAGAGCAGGAATGGTAGAAAAGACTCTGCCACCTTGAACTTCTAACCCATCTGGAATTCTAGTCCCACCACCTAAATGCTGTAGCACCCTGGGCAAGTGGATTTCTTAAGAAGGGCTACTTGGGTGGCTACTTGGGTTAGAGAGCAAAGACTTGAAGTTCCTGACCACAGTGACAGCCCTATTTTGCTAAGGGGTTGGGGGGGGGGAGCTTCCTGTGTGGCAGGCCCCCTGCTGGGGCCTTACCTAACTCACGGAATCTGCCCAGCAACGCCCAGAAGCAGAGACGATGGTTTCCCTCCCCTCACAGAGGGAAACTGAGGCCACAGATCCTGAGAGACTCGCCAAGGGGACACGGCAAGTGGCAGGGCCAGGCTTAGTGTCTGGGTCTGTCCATTCATAATGTTATTGAGGGGAAACAGATGGTCTCCGAGAGCCAACAACCAGTGAGCCTGGCACTGCCTAGGGCGATGGGTGGCCCTGCGCGACCTGAGCCTGCTGTCCCCGCAGTGTCCTCAGCCTGGGGGGGCTGTGTGGAGGTGGACTCGGAGACGGAGGCCGTGTACGGGATGACCTTCAAAATCCTGTGCATCTCCTGCAAGCGCCGTAGCGAGACCACCGCCGAGACCTTCACCGAGTGGACCTTCCGCCAGAAGGGCACGGAGGAGTTTGTCAAGGTGTGCGGGCGCACGGCTGCGGGAGGGTGGGCATTTGTGTGGGGGTTGGTGGCGGGCAGGGGCCAGGGGCCAGGAGGGGGTGGCTTGTCTGTTTTCAATAACGTGCCACTATCGGTGGCCTGGATTCGAACTCCGGCTCCCCCAGTGACCAGCTGGTGACCTTGGGCAAGGCGCTGAGCTTCTCTGAGCCTCAGTTCCCTCCTCTGGAAAGATGGGAGGGTGATGGTCTCTAGCTCCGAGGTTTGTGTGAGGGTCCGCGTGGCTGTTGCTCCTGGGACACGGGTGGCACAGAGTGAGTGTCGTTGGAACTATTTAGTGCCAGCAAGAATGTCTCAGGCAGTCATTATGGAAGAGAAGCAGAACTTTTTTGACCTCCTTTATGTTACACGTATTTTGAATGACAAACGACGGGGCGCCTGCTGGAGAGCTGGGGTCTGCAGCAGCTGAGATGGGACCCCTCTGTCCCTGCCTGAGGAGTGTGCCTGGTGGCCGGGAAGAACTTTAGAGAATGAAAGCCAGGAAGGCGGAAGGGGGGGTGGGGGGTACTCCGGAGGACGCCTGAGGAATATGTGTGTGTGCGTGTGTGTGCGTGTCAGCTCCAGGGACACACTCGGCGTTGGGGGCGGGCCGGGGCCTGATCCTAGCCTCCCCTGCGCCCTCCCTGCCTGAGGTCACGGTGCCCGCGTGTGTGTCCACTGACTGTCTGAGTGTCAGGGCAAGGGACAGAATAGTCTGGGTAGGGGGCCGGGCGCAGGCAGTGACCGGCCCTGCCGCCCCCAGATCCTGCGCTATGAGAACGAGGTGCTGCAGCTGGAGGAGGACGAGCGTTTCGAGGGCCGCGTGGTGTGGAACGGCAGCCGGGGCACCAAGGACCTGCAGGACCTGTCCATCTTCATCACCAACGTCACCTACAACCACTCGGGCGACTACGAGTGCCACGTCTACCGGCTGCTCTTCTTTGAGAACTACGAGCACAACACCAGCGTCGTCAAAAAGATCCACCTTGAGGTGGTGGACAAAGGTGAGTCAGACCCTGCCTCCCCCCCTCACCCCTGTTGCCCACTGGCAGCCAGATGGCGGGACAGATGGCAGGTAGGGGACAGGCTGGCTCCACGCCTGGGCCAGGCAAACGCCCACGGCGGCGGGGGGAGCCGCACCTCCTTCCCCAGCCCCAGCTCTGGCTTCCATTTCCTTTCAACCCCAGGCAAGGGCCACGGCAGGCCCCTCCTCTGGACGTTCCGGGTGCCAAACTCTGCCACCTGTGCTGTGCCTTCCCCTCTCTGAGGAAGTGTTGTCCTGTAGGATGCAGGTCGATAATGGTATCCACCTCCCAGGGCGTTGTCTGAACTGTTCTATGGGGAGGTGTGCTGGGTGTCAGCTGCCCCCGTGCCTGGCCCGCAGCGGGGCCTCAGCAGTGGGGATGACAGTGGAGGTTCTGACTGTCGGAGAGCCTCAGCCCCTCCTCCCTTTGTGACCGTGAGGGAAGAGATAAGAGTGTGTCCCTTGGAGCAGAGCTCCTTAAATTCTGCTGTGTACGTGGACCTGCTGGGAGTCTTGCTAATGTGTAGACTCCGACCCAGCAGGCCTGGGGTGGGGGCTCAGGCCACATGTCTAACGAGCTCTCAGCAAAGCCGACGCTGCAGGTCTGGGGCCACACTGAACAGCAAGGATGCAAGGTGTTTTTGAACATTTCATCATTTTGGCTCCAGCTGCCTTGGATCCCTTCTCTGAACCATCTTCTGATGGGTGTAAACTGGAATTTTCCAGGGCACAGTGGCCCATTGGCTTAGAGTCAGGAAGATATCCCAGAACTTGAGCCACCCGAGAGCCATGGCAAGTACGTCCCGTGGGGCCCACGGCGCACGCGCATTGTCACGGGGACCGTGCATCGTCCTTCCTTTCCCCCAGGGGGGTGCCAGCCTCAGAGCCTACGTGCAGTCCCTCATTGAACCCTCCCACCCACCCTCCTGGCTAGGGGCTCTTACTACTCCCCCCACTTTACAGATGGGAAACCCCGGGCTCAGGGAGGTCGAGATCACAGAGCTGGGACCCGGATTTGAACCCAACTAAGCGTGTGTGACTGCCGTTTCTGTTCTTGGCATGATTCATTACACTCTGCTGTCAGCCAGAGCCTGTGGGTTTCTTTTGATAATTAGCATTTTTACGCTTGTTATCAAAGCGATCCCGCAGGATTCAACACAGGAGACGTGTCGGAGCTACTCGCTGGTGTAGGTCACGATGCTGGGTGGGTGGCCACCCACGGATGTAGAAGATGGAGCCCCGCCCGAGGGAGTGGCTGTAGCAAGAACGCCCCCAAACACTGTAGCTGAACAAAATCTGTGTCAGTCTTGTCTCCTGAATCAGCGCCGAGGCCAGGGGTCAGGAGGGCAGGGAGGCTCCATGATACCGTTCAGGCAGCCGGGTTTCTTCCATCCTGTGGCTTGGCCCTTGCTCGGGATGCTGTCCGCACCTGCGAGGGGGAGGCGGGGGTCAGGTGCGCCCACGTCCCAGCAGAGCCTCTTTTAAACATTATGTACCATATTCTCCTCCCCACCAGAGCCGGTGTTCTTAACAATTACCATAGGCAGAGCTATGCTGTTTTCCCAGAGTCTGTGGTTTCTTCATTATCCAACAGGCTCTAGTGTTTTTTATCCACTGTATTAAAGTATTTCGTATTACTATATACTATACTCTTTAACATTACCAAACATACAACAATGTTTTCATCATAATCCATCATACAAGAGTATTTTTAACATTACCCACCATGCTGTAGTACTTTAAATTAATCATATTGTAGTATTTTAAAATTTTACTCGTTATGCTATAATAGAGTCGGCATTACCCAGCATACTGTAGTATTTTTAACACTACTCATCCCACCACAGTATGTCTTTCATTACCCATTATATTGCATTGTTAGTATTGCTGGCCATACCATATTTTTTCTTTTTTTTCTTTTTTAATTTTTAAAAATTTTTTAAAGTTTATTTATTGAGAGAGAGAGAGAGCACATAAGGGAGGGACAAAGAGAGAGGGAGAGAGAGAATCCCAAGCAGGCTCCACACCATCAGTGCAGAGCCCAATGCAGGGCTCGAACTCACAAACCTCGAGATCATAACCTGAGCTAAAATCAGGAGTCGGAGGCTCAACCGACTGGGCCACCCAGGCACCTACCATATTCTTTTTTTGTTATAATCCACAATCGTACTGCATTCTCAACATGACCCATCAGCCAATACTGCCTCCTGGTAATAGCCCCAAGGAGGGTTTTCCAAGGGGTCATTTCCAGAGGAGGGCCCGTGGGTGCTGGTGGTGGGACCTTTGCCGAGCTGGCAGAGCTGCAGGAGACCAGAGAAGCACCCGGGAGTCCCCCCACCAGGAGTGGAGCCAGCAAACAGGGACCAGAGGGCTAATTCTATTTTGGACATACCCAGCACGGGTGGAGAATGCCTTGAGGTAGAGCAGCGTCTGAGGCGAGGGAGAAACCCGGCATGCACAGATGCGGGCGGGGGCCTCAGACCTGGGGGCTTCTACTGGGGGCAGGCAGGTGAAGCTTTTAGAAGACTTGGGGGGTTTTGAAGAAATCGGAGTTCTCCCCAGGCAAGGTGCCTATTACCCTCTGCCCCAGTTCCTCATCTGTGAAGTGGGGGAACCACAGTCCTACCTCCTGGGATGTCTATACGGCTTGATGGGAACTGCACTTGATATACAGCAGCCTTTACCAAGTCTTTCTTCGGCTGTAGTAGTTCCCAGGGCAGATAAGAGCCCAGACCCTGCAGCTGCTAACGCTTGGGGTTGAATCCTGGCTCCGAGTCCAACCCTGGCTGTGCCTCCTTGCCTAGCACCGTCCACTTTCTGAGCCTCAGTGTCCTTGTCTGGAAAATGGGTTACAGAGCCGTGCCTGTCGCTGTCCTAATCTGATTGGGAGGGCAGGAGACACCAGATTACCTAAATCCGTTTGGGCACTGAGTTCCAGGAGCAGGGATGAGAACCCGATGGTGTAAGCTTTATCCAACATATATCCAACTCAGTGTGCTTCCTGAGGTCAGCTGACATGGGAAGCCAGAACTCTCTCTATCCTTAGGGTGTTTCAAAGACTCAGAGAGATGCCCAGATAAGGAACTTAGCACAGAGCCTGGCTGAAAGTGTGCATTCACCATATGAGATACACTCGTATCTTTTGAATGAATGAATGAATGAACGAAAGGACCAACGAACGAATGATGGGTGGAACCCTTTCCCCAGCTCCTTCCGGCAGAGAGGCAGGGGAGAAGCATCCAGCCCGCACCCTCCCTCACTCTGGCCCAGAAAGCATCGGTGCCATCTGCACCGGTTGGAGCAGCAGAAAGTGCCCACGGACAGGGGAGGAAAGACCATGTGAGGACAGTGGGGAAATGAGGTCCCGGCCATCAGGAAGGAAAGGCCCGGGGATACGGACTGGACACCCGTGAAATCCGGCCGATGACGCCACAGTGGCCTCCACCTCTAGTTCCCTGGCTGAACGCATCCCCCTCATAGTTTAAATTTAGGCTCAATGAAAGGAAGCTGGCAATGGCAAGAGGCAGTGCCGTGGAAAGGATAGAAGGTTTCCGGAAAATGTCAGTGAATAGCCAACATTTAGGCAGTGCTGACTGGGAGCACATCCAAGCGTGTGCTTGGATTTTAAGCGTGTGCTTAATACAGATATTAACTTGTTTTCTCTTCCCAGCCACCCTGAGGGAAGGCATGAGTCTCATCATCTCCGTTTCACAGAGGGGGAATTGAGGCCCAGAGAGGCGGAGTCATTTACCTAAGGTCACACAGCTAATAAGAGGCAGAGGCAGGATCTGAACCCTGGCAGTCTGCCCCCAGAGCTCCCACTCTTAACAGTAGTAATAGTATTAATAATAGTAAGCATTTATTGAATTCTATCTATAGGTTAAGCACTGTTCTAAGGATTTTTGAAGCGGACTTATTTTTACAGCACTCCCAAGAAGGAGCTATTGTCATTATCAGCTTCTCACAGATGGAGAAACTCACACCCAGAGAGGATGAGTCACTTGCCCAAGGTTACACAGCTGGCAAGTGGCAGAGCCGGGACTTGAACCTGAGCCTTCTGGTTGCAAAGCCACGGCTCTTGGGCACCTATGGTCACCTGAATGACACAGGTGCCCCCTCAAGCCACACAGGGAGGCAGGGTGAGGGGGACCTCAAGGCCCACCTGAGGCTGGTTATTAAGAATCACGGTAACGATGACGACTCTAGGGAAGCTGCATGGTCCTATTTGCAGACCAGGCCCAGAGAGGCCAAGCCACTTGCTCAGGCTCACACAGCAGGCTTGGGGCGCCTCAGGCTGTCATGCCTCCTGAGCCTAGCCTTGACTGCCACCTAACCCTGCCTGGCACTTGCAGCCAACAGAGACATGGCATCCATCGTGTCGGAGATCATGATGTATGTGCTCATCGTGGTGTTGACCATATGGCTCGTGGCAGAGATGGTTTATTGCTACAAGAAGATCGCCGCGGCCACGGAGGCTGCTGCACAAGAGAATGCGTGAGTGGGGTCGGTAGGGAGGGGGGTCAGGCGACCCAGACCCGGGCTTCCCCGAGAGGGATGTTTGTTGTCAGAGATGGATAGGGTCAGGTCCCAGCCCCTTCCCCTCCCAGGACCCGGGAGTCTGGACCCCCAGACTCCTCCTCCCTCAGACTCAGGACTCCGGGCCCCAGCCTGGACTTCTTGTGGATCCTGGGAGCCCAGCCTGCAGTCTCCTCCTCTCTCTAGCTCCAGAGCCCTGTACACCTGGGGCGGAGACCCCAACCCGCCTCAGTTTCCTGGGGGTGGGCCAGACTGATGATGGGGGTCACTGTACATCTGGCCTTTGCCCCCACAGCTCGGAATACCTGGCCATCACCTCAGAAAGCAAAGAGAACTGTACGGGCGTCCAGGTGGCCGAATAGCCCTGGTAAGGTAGGTGGGTGGGCAGGGACCGCAGCGCCCGGGAGGGTGTCGCCCACTAGGTCCCTGATACCTGTCTCTCCCTCACCTTTAGGCCCTGGGCTCCACCTCAAGGAAGAGCCAGCCCTAAATGGGGAACATCTGGGCACAGCCTGCCCCCAGTGGGGGCTGGCCATTCCCGGGCCTCCACGAGCCTCAGAGTCCTGCCAACGGAGCCGCCAGGGTGGGAGGGGGCAGGGGGCTTGGCTCACACCCCCAATCCAGCCTACTTCCTCCTGCTCCATTGCCCACCCACGCCATGCATGATGGGTAAAGCAATACTGCCGCTGCCCCCACCCCTGCTTCTGCTGCCTGTTTGGGAGGGGGGGCGGTGAGGTGGGGGCAGCGGCTCCGCACCCCTCCTTCTTGCTGATTTGCACACACTGGCCGCTTCAGATGCACACTACTGGGGCCCAGCCCCTCCCTGCCCCAGCCCCCACCCGGTGGGGGGTCGTGATGGGCTGGCACGGTTTGGGGCAGGGGGTTCTGGGGCCCACCCCGACCCCCAGCAACATTTCCCCTCCTTCCTCTGGCTGGACCTGGGGTCCCCTCTCCCTGTGATGCACTCTTGCCCCGGCCCAACCCTGCCCTCTCTCACCAGCCTTGGATCGCGGCCACTTAGAAAGGGGCCCGTTCAGCCTCGTCTCTCTTCACACAAGTAGTTTTGTTCATGAAATAAAGATTCTTGGACTTGATTCATAGTCTTTCTCGTGAGCCCCATCACCCTCTACACCCCTCAAATCCCAAAGCCTCAGTTCTCCTGGGGAGCCGCCCTCCCGGGGAAGGCAGTGGGACCTCTCTGCGCATGTTCAGGGGTAAGGATGAGGAAGAAGCCGGTGGGTGGGTCTCGCCCTCCCCGGGGACAGCCACTTAGTACTTGACTAGTTGGGGTTGGGGGGTCACTAGCGCAGTGGGGACCGTGAGTGGTATGGGAGGGTGGGGGAGGGCAGAGGGGAGCCCTGGGTAGGGCAGGGGGCAGCAGGGCAGGGAAGGTGCTCTGGAGAGAAGAGAGGGAATGCAGCCGTCTCTTCCCAGCAGTGTGGGTCTCTGCTGTGATGGGAGCTGGGGAGAGGGAGAGGGAGATGAGGGGCTGGGCAGCAGCGGGGCCCCGCCAGCACGACCCCCTGTGAGAGGCTGTGGCTCTGAGTGGAGCCAGTGTGTGGGGTGAGCAGCTGTGGTCTGTGTTTGGGTGCATGGCTGTCCACAAGCAGGTGTCTGATGGTGACCCTTGGGTGTCTGGGTGTTTATCTGGCCCTGGGGTCTGACGTGGATCGCTCTTGGCTGCTGGCGGGACAGTGTGTATCTGCCTGTGGACACTTCCGGCCACTTGGCCTGGGCCTCAGCACTCAGTGCTGCCTTTTCCGGGCCAAGCCCCCCATCCCCCCTGTGTAGGACTTCCAGGCTCCAGAGGTCACTGCTGTAGGCAGCAGGGAAGCTGCCAAAGCAAACCAGCCCCCGTGACTTGTAGGAAGGCAGCTGGGGGGGAGGGGGCCGGGGCCAGGGCTGGGGCAGGGACCCGGACTGCCTTGTTCAGGAGCTGCACATGGGGGGCAGGAAATGGCAGGGGCAGTGGCAGGCTTGGGGCTGGGCAGGAGGTGCTAGAGGAAGCAGGGGAGGACAGGGAGGGAGTTAGGCCTGAGCTGGGGCAAGGTGGGGGAGGGGTGGGTAGGGCGGGGGCTGGGCCAGAGGCAGGGGCAGAGGCAGGGGCAGGGTGGGCTTGGGGCAGCCGGGGCCCTCTGTCTGGTTGCCTCCAGTTCAAAGGCCCATCCTTCAGTCCTTGCGGGCACCCCCTCAGCCCCACCCCCCACCCCCGGCCTGCTCTGTCTGTCTGCCCAACCCCCCCGCTTCCATGTCCCCTCAGACTGGCACACCTGGGCCCCCTCCAGGCCGGAAGGAGGCGATGCGGGGGCAGGCCGGCCAGGTCCAGCCCCTGCAAACCCTGCCCCACCAGCCAGGTGGCCTCCAGCGTTGCCGATCCCTCCGCCCTGCCCCTCCCCGCCCCTTCCCCCGCCTCCGGCCCAGCCCCCCTCCTCCTCAGGTGAGGCAGCCAGGCCTAGCAGGCCCCACGCCGCCGCTGCCTCTGCCTCCGGGCCACCGCTGCTGCGGGGCCACCATGCTCCTGCCCAGGCCCGGAGACTGACCCGACAAGGGCACTATCTCTCAGCTCTGCCCCCACCTGCCGGACCCCAGGGTAAGGACCGGGGCCCTCAGTTCCAGGCCGGGACACGGGTCCCCTCATCCTCACCCTACCTAGCGCCCACCTCCCGGCAGAGGGGCTCCCAGACGTCTCTCCAAGGACCTTGGAGCTCCAACCCCGGCTCCCTCAGACACAGGGATGGGGCCCCAGTCTCCGCCTCCCTCAGACCCGGGAGTCTGGGCTCCTACGCCCCTCCTCCCACATACCCAGCAGTTCAGAGCCCCCAAATGCCTTTTTCCCCAGGACCCAGGAGTTCAGGTCCCCAGCTCTCATCTACTCCCTCAGCCCCAGGAATTCAGACCTTCAGCCCACTCCTCACCAAGGCCCAGGCACGGGGGGACCCCAACCCTGCAAATCAGGCGTCCCCTGGCTGCTGGTCAGACACTGACCCCATCCTTGAACCCGGCCCGATCTGCGTCCGTGATCACGGCGTGCTCTGGCCAGGGCCCAGTCCCTCCAGCCTCCCTGGATGGGCGCCTGGGACTGGGGGCACCAGGGCTGGGCTCGGCTCCCCCAGGCCCTGCCTCTCGGTTCATCTCCCCACAGGTCCCTCCCCGGCCCAGGAAGTCAGCCTGGGAATCATTAACAAGAGGCCGTGACATGGCGGAGAAAGAGGGTGAGTCCCCTTTTCCTTGAGTCCCAACTTTGGCTCTGCCTGGCGCCCCTCCCTCTGTGCTCTGTTCCCAGCCCTCCACCCCCTCAGAGCCCCCTTGCTCTGGCACCCCTCCTGGGCCCACCCCCAGCCCCTTGTGAAGTCTCTTCCACCTGATTAACTATTAACCAAATTTTCTGTGGGGCTGTGCCACCACCCGCCTTCCTGCTACCCCATATGACCTGCCTGGCTCCATGCCTCAGTTTCCCCTCACACCCCAGTGATCTCTCAGCGAACCCTGGACCGTCTTCTCCTTGGGGCTAAGGTGGGAAGACCAGCTATCATGGTTAAGGACACAGACTCTGGAGCTAAACGCACAGGCCTGTACTTGAACCTGCCACTTTTTTGCTGTGTGGTCTTGTACAACTGACATCGTTTCTCTGGGCTTCATTTTCCCCCTGGGTCAAGCATGGATCCTAATGCTACCAACCTACCTACCTGCCTACGTACAGGGGTTGTTGGGAGCTCGGAACACACACAAGGCACCACTGTGGGGCTTAGCATGTGAGACACATGCCATGAACTGGAGCGGTTATGACAGAGGTCGGCCGACTTGGCGTCCCCGGGACCCGAGACCCCCACCGATTCCAGACATTCCTCCCACCTCCCCGCACTGTGGGCAAAAGAGCAGAGGGAGGACTTTGGACTCGGCCAGGATGGATGGAGAGGGGAGAGGTCGCAGAGAAAGCACTCCAGGAACGATGGGGGAAAACACGCGCCCGAGTGGCTGGCACTGAAGGGCTCTTGGCAGGCCCCGGTGGGGGCTCCAAACAGCCCGCCTCTCCCTCAACCTCTTCCACGCTTGGGGGCCAGCTGGAGGGGCCCGATCAGGGGACGGCCTTTCCTGCCTGCCTCTCCAGTGGGGGCCGGCTCCCTCTCTTCCTCCTGCAACCAGGCTAGCTGGGTTTGGTCCCAGGTGGTGGCACTTTTTGGCTGGGAGGTCCCGGATTTATCCTCTCTGGTCCTCAAGCTTTCATCTGTAGCATGGAGATGACACGAAGACCTCGCAGGGTGGCATGAGGGTCTGAACGGCAGGAAGGGCTGGCTGTGTTGGCTGAGACGATCAGTGTGGACACTGCCCTTGTGGGGTCTCAGCACAGTTGGCAGATCAAGCCCCAAGCCGCACGGCTGTGGCCCAGAGCGAGCCCAGGCTCGCAGTGGCTCAGGAGGGGGCACTTGTCCTGGCTGAGCAGGTGGGTGACGGAGCCTGGAACCTCAGGGATGGCATGTCTCCTGGGGTCCCCGGGCCCGGGGCCCCTGTGTGAATGAACTGGGGAGAAAAGCAGGTCATGCCCAGAGGGGTGGCCGGAGATGGTCTGGCTACAGAGAGAAGCAAGGCAGAGTGGGGCTCCAGTGCACCCCCGGGCAGCTCAAGCCGGTCCCGTCGCGGCGTCCTGCTGGCGGGGCTGGAGCCGGCAGTCAAACCTGGATACAGATGCTGAGAGGTTCTGGTGCTGCGCCGACTTGCTGGGTGACCCAGGGTAGGTGGCTGCGCCTCTCTGGGCCTCCTTTCCTCATCTGTACACTGGGGACGAGGATAATGATACTGTCCTTATTAACACCTGGTGCAAGGATGTAAGGGAAGTGCAGGACGGGGCTAGGACAGGGCTGAGAGCCATCCCTGCCTTGTGGCTGCTACATCTGTGTTGCTTTGAAGTGTGCCCAAGGCAGGCTTCTTGGTGCTCCCCGGGGACTCAGAGTTGGAGGAGGCGATTCCCCGGGCCGACACTCAGGATGAGTAGGGAATAGGTAGGGTGTGCCAGGCAGAAGGAAGAGTGGCTAAAGGCAGGGGCTGACAAGGCGCTGGGTGTGCAGTGGCACATGGGTAATTCGGCTATTTCTGGAGGTGATACCGGAAGTGGAGCTGGGGCAGCGGTGAGGTGAGCAAGCCGGAGCCACGTCTCTTAGGACTATTTCTGCTGAAGGGCTGGCTGATGCCTTGGCAGTGCTGGGTCTCTCCGCAAGATGGCGCTGGTGGTTAGTCTTCGTTTCTCTTATACTGACTTGTGTTTTACAAGTTCTGGGGCTTTTGACTGCTCTTTGGAAACTATTGGGTGTCTGATAAAGAAAGCCCCATAAGACTCTCTGGGAATTTGGGGAAACATGTTCAATCCCCGAATCTTGAACAGCGGCACCACAGGGCTGAAGGTCTAAGACTCTGTCCTGGCGACACTGGGGAGCCATGGAGGGTTCTAGGTAAAGAAGGGACAGGATGGATTTTGTGTTTAGGAAGATCTTCGGGCTTCTGTGTGGAGGCTGGACCAGAAGGGAGGCTGAGCGCAGGTGGGGCTGGGAGCAGGGAAGGAGAGGGTGGACAGGAGATGCTCAGGAGGCCTGCAGGCTGTGAGCTGGCAAGCTGTGTGTGTGGCAGGGGTAAGCATCCTGCAGATGAGGGACAGTCCTGAGGATGAGAGCCTCTGACGGGACCTGGGGGTTGGGAGGACATTGAGGCCAGTGTCAGACCAGGAGGGTCCTGTGGGCGGGGACATCTACGAGGCTGCAGGACAGAAAAGGGAAACTGAGGCTGTGGAGGTGTGTGAGACGGATATGGGAGCAGGGGGCCTGAGTGGGGGGAGGCCATGTGCCACCCTATGGACTCCAGGTTTCAGGGAGTAAGAAGAGGGTCAGGGGATGGGGAAGGCCCCATCGGAGAAATGGAAGGAAAATCGGGCACGTGCCGTATCCCGGAGGCCAAAGGAGGGCCCTCCATTCAGGAAGTGGGAGCTGGGTAGGATGAGGGCTGAGCCACGAGCCTGAGTTTCAAGCCAAGGAACCAAAGATGTCACTTGTGAGGGTTTGCAGCCAAATGGTGGGGGCAGAAGACCTGAGGTAGGGCAGCCTTAGTGCCCTTGGGGGGCAGAGAGCAGTGCCTGCGGCAGAGGCTGGGCAGGCTGCCTCCCAGGCCCGGAGGCTCCCCTGCTTCCCGGGAATCAGGGCAAGGAGGCTGCCTCATGCCCACAGGGAGGACACTTCCTGCCTCCGCAAAGACGAGCCGTGAGGAGGCTTCTCACACAGGCGGACCCAGAGTGAAGACGCCTCCTGTCCCCCCACGGGCACCTGTTTTAGGGTTACTCGAAGTCCCCAGATCCAGAAGGCGTGGAAGGAGGTTCTTCCCGCCCCAAGAGACACGGGGTGGCAGCGCTTGGCACCCCGGCAGGCACACCAGAGCCTCCGGGCCGGGCCCAAAGCCCTGACAGGCACCTGAAAACAAAGGGACCAGGACCAGCCTCATGGCTGCAGGGAGTCAAGACCTCCCACCGGAACCAGGAAGATGGTTGGGGGCAGAGTCGCCGGTGGGCGGGCGTGGGCGGGAGGCCAGGGTTGGCCTGGCCCACTGTGGCCTCTTTGGAGGGAGGGAGTATTTGTTTTCTCATGCCTTGACGGGAACTGCTGGCTTCTCAAATTCTTAAGACACCCAGACGCCGGCCGTCCCAGGAGGATCCTGGACCAGGCCTTGCACCGTTCTGGGTGCTGGTCTGGCCCTGTGCCCACCAGCTGTACTACCACGACATGGAGGGGAGAGCTGGGAGCTCCTGCTGCCCCGGGGACGGCCTGCAGGTGCCAGGGACAGCTGGGCACACGCCAGGCCCTGCCAAAGGCTTTTAGCAGCCCTGCATCTTCGGCCCTCCCGCAATCCCTAGCCAAAGGGGTTGGCTCTTAGTCCCCAGGGCCTCTGTCACACTGGGAATAAAACCCCCCTTCTCCTCAGGCTACTGGCCTCCCTGGTTGGTCCCAGCCTCAGTGCCTGCCTTCCCCCAAGCTCATGCCATTCTGGCCACATCAGTGGCCTCTCTCAAACAGATCATATGCTTATTTTTGCCTCAAGGATTTTGCCTGTGCTGTTCCCTCAGCCCACAGCGCTCTTCCTTGAGATCTTTACATGGCTGGTGTCACCCTTCAGGTCTCTGCTCAAAAGTCCCCTCTTGGGGAGACCTTCCCTCAGCACCCTCCAGAGGCCACCTGCTGCCCTGACCTGCATTATTTCCTTCATAGACTTCGCCACGGTCTGGAAATGATTGAGTTTGCTTACTTGTTTATGTTTTCCCCTCAACCTTACACATATGAGAATGTGAGCCCCACGAGAGCGAGCATCTCACCTGTTTTGTTTTGGGATGTGTCTCCTGAGCCTAGAACGGGGCCAGGTACAGTGGATGCTCCAACAGGACAATGAATGAATAGAGCTCCATTTACCAATGAGAAAAGTGAGGCCCAGAGAGGTGAAGGGTATTGCCCAGGACCACACAGCTCTAATGTAAAAGCATTTATTGAGAACTTGTTCTGTGCCGGGCATTATAGCACGGGGAGAGGTAGCATGGCTTAGTGGTTCTACACTTGGGCCCCAGCACCAAACGTGCCCGGGTTTCAGGACTCAGCACTGCCTCTTGCTGGCTGAGTCACCCTGAACATGTGACTCCACTTCTCTGAGCCTTAGTGCTTCCTGCTTGAAGAATGGGAACCATAATTGAAATGAGGCCTGAGTAAGTGAATGCATTTAGAGCAGTGCTTGAGAAAATAAGCCTGTGATTAGAGTTTGGCTATTATTTAAGAGAACTTGAAAGTATTATTTTTAGGTGAGTGCTGGGGGGATGCCCATTAAATAGATGAGAAAGCTGAGGCTCAAAGAGGTGATGCCACCTGTCGAAGGTCCCAGGGAGGGAGGGGTAAGGCCGACATTTAAAATGTTTTTTAATGTTTATTTATGTATTTATTTATTTATTTATTTATTTATTTATTTGTTTGTTTGTTTATAGCATGGATTCTTTAACTCTTTTTTTTTTTTTAACGTTTATTTATTTTTGAGACAGAGAGAGAGCATGAACAGGGGAGGGTCAGAGAAAGAGGGAGACACAGAATCTGAAACAGGCTCCAGGCTCTGAGCAGTCAGCACAGAGCCCGACGCGGGCCTCGAACCCACGGACCGCAAGATCATGACCCGAGCCGAAGTCGGCCGCTTAACCGACTGAGCCACCCAGGCGCCCCAATGTTTATTTATTTTTGAGAGAGAGAGAGACAGACAGACAGAGGGAGACAGAGCATGAGCGGGGGAGGGGCAGAGAGAGGGAGACCCAGAATCCGAAGCAGACTCCAGATTCCGAGCTGCCAGCACGGAGTAAGACCAATATTTCAAAGTGGGGCTTGCGAATTTTCAAACTTAGGTTCTTACCCTCCAGGGGCACTTTTGACCTTGGAGCTGGGTCCTGCGGGAGAGGTCTGGCTTTGGGAGAATACCCAAGGACGGAGGGACCGGAGCAGACTGGTGGTGAGGAAATGCCAAACAGGAGGGAAGTGAGCTGCCAAGGGGGCAAAGGTCAAGGGTCACAAGAACCTCTGAGAGAGTTATCAGAAGTGAGAGTTTCGAGAAAAGGGTGCAACACGATGAAGGAGATAGCAAAGTGCGGAAGCGCCTGTCATGTGTCACCGACACTGGGGAGGAGAGATCATTACCCGGCAGGAGTGCGGCTGTCCCGGCCACGCCCCTTCCCAGCGGGAAGCCTTGTGGAGCTGGACACCTGGTTGTCCACGCTGTAGGGGAGGGACGGCCCTGAGAAACTGGGCCCAGGGCATGGCAGGCTCAGGCGTGCTAAGTTAGCCCTGGGGGCTAAGAGCTGGCTCCGTGCCCAGACCCTGCCGTGACGAGGACAGGCCTGGCGGTGGCTCCAGCACGGTGTCTGTTGCAGGTGGCCGGACTGTGCCATGCTGTTCCGGACCCAAGGTGGCAGCTCTCGCTGCGGGGACACTGCTGCTCCTGACGGCCATCGGGGCAGCATCCTGGGCCATTGGTGAGAGTGGCCTCTGGGCCTCTACCCTCCCCTGCCCCCTGCAGCCCCCCCCCGCCGCCTGCCTGCCCTCACCTCTACCTTCTCTGCAGTGACCTTTCTACTCAAGAGTGATCAGGAGCCGCTGTATCCGGGTGAGTAAAGCAGGCTGGGACCCTTTGGGAAGCCCTGGAGGACACATGTACCTGGTGGGAGCTCCAGAAAAAAGGTCCTGAGTGACTGCGGGAGCCTGTGCAGAGAAGTTAGCGGCGATGTTGTGCCGTGTGGAGGGCCTGCTCTGGGCCAGGCACTGTTCTAAGCACTTCACTTGTCTGGTGTCTCTTAGACTCTAAGTGCATGACCCGCTTGGTGCATCGTGAAATTAAATTAGGGAGTTGAAAACCGCATTTTAAAAATAGATTAGATTAGAAAATACCACAGTGTACCTCTCTCCGTAAGAAAAAGTTTTGTTAATCTTCTGTTTCGGTTTTACGAGAGTGGTACTGTTTATCAGTCCGTTTTACAGATGGGGAAACTGAGGCTCGGAGCAACGCAATGATTCGCCCCAGAAAGCACAGGTTCAGGGCTACGCTGTGATGTAAAATGTGTTCCTTACTGCGAGGCAAGGTCAAAACCTGTCTGAGGGGTGCCGTATGAATTCGGCGACCCATTCTAGTTCTTCTGGGAGGCGGCTGCTGTCATGACCCCCATTTACAGATGTGGAAAATGAGACCAGAGAGGACACACAGCTGGTAGATGATGAGGCCAGGAATAGCTGTTAGGCTTGCCTGGTAGAGCTGTGTCTGCAGGCAGCTGAGAATGAATGGCCACACTAATAATAGATACAGACACTAAATGTGGAATGAATGGATGAATTTTCCCAGATGCCAGCCCCGGGCTGCCGTTCTGTGGCCCAGAGCAGCAGGAAGAAAGGGGAACTTAAGTGTCGGCATGTATTTTTCACTCCCGTGAGCCTCATCAATTCCATAAAGGGCTCTGCTCACGTCAAGAGAAGAAATGAAAATCCAGACAAGGGAAGCCTACGTCCATGTTGGTCATCATCTCAGCACTTGGCATGTACAGGTGCCGGGCGCAGGCCCCTGGGCTCTATGCTGTCACTTCATTAACCCTCCCCTAAAGCTCATTTTAATGTGGGGAGGCCGAGGCACAGAAAGGCCCAGTGATTTACTGCAGGTCTCAGAGCTAGTAAGCGGCAGGGTCTGGGATCTGAACCCAGGTAGCCTAGATCTGCTTTTGTGCAGAACAACTACACTCTGTTGTTTCTCGAGAAATAGCCAAGCAACTCGCCATAGTGACGGCTAACATCTGCCAGGCCCTGGCTGTAAATTTTGCACCATACCCTGTGAATTTGGAGCTGTTATCATCCCCGTTTTTCAGAAGGGGGTAACTGAGGCCCAGTGAAGTGAAGACCACACACTGAATAAGCGGCAGGACAGAGGGGTCGTGCCCCTGCCGAAAACCCCTCCATAGCTCCCCACTGCCGCTGGGCTAAAATCTCAACCCGTTGCGGCTCCAAGGCTCCTAGGGTCCATCCCCCTCTTCCGCCCGCACCTCACGCTTGCGTCTGGCACTCGCCAGGGTCCACTCTCATGCCCTTGAAGAACCCTCCCGGTCCCACAGTCTTTGCTTATCACCTCTTTCCAGCTCACACCTAGAAGCAGTTTCAAGGTTCCGCACCGTCACTGCTGAGCTCTGGGGCCTCCTACCGGTCCTGCCCCGCCTGAGTCCCAATAGCCTCATCTGTAAGCGGCGAGGGGCGCGGGGGAGAATGAGAGATGATGGTCCGTGCAGTGCTTGGTTCTCAGCCACTTGGTAAATACTGCTTTTGTGTCTCACCTTCAGGCTTTAAGGTTCCTGAGCAAGGCCTTCCTGCACCCCAGACCTCATGCTCCCCCCGACCCCACCACCATCCGTGTTGCCGCGGTAAAACTCTCCTCACACTGATAATTATGTACTTCTGGTGCATTTTAGGAGGGCAGGGGCACGTTGTTTGCTGTCCTAGACGGTGTCCTGCATCTAAGTCGGTGCTCAGGGAGTCTTTGCTTAAATGAATACACACAAGTTGCCATTGAACTACCCTGTTCTTGGCCTCCAGCTGGAAAGTAACTAGGCCGTGATTCAGACAGAGCTCCGGCCAACGTCAGCACTACTGCTCAAGTTATACTTGGGTTTTCCAAAACTGCTGGGAAATTACAAAACAAACAAACAAACAAAAACAGATGCAAAACTATATCCCCACCTCATTTTCCTGGGATTTTCACACCTCTAACTATATCACACAATTTAGTAAGCCAGCCAGGTGACCCGGAACACATTTTTTCTTTTCTTTCAAATAATTCATACAAGAATAAAGAGTTGAAAAGTGAGAAACAGTGGCACAGAACGTGGCTTCAAAAATAATTGGAGGGGGCATTTGATATTCCCTCCCCGCATCTCCCCCAACCCATATCCATAAAGTGATCATTTTTTCCCTAAGGCCTCATCCTATCTGGAACACTTGGAAACTTTTCACCCCCAGCTGATGGTTTGAACCCCAAGTCTTGGTCTTGGAATGTGGGGTGGTGGGCGCCATCCAGCAGAGGCACCAGGCATCGCCTGCCCCCACCTCAGAGCAGGAGGCCATAATTAAGGCAGGACAGCCAGGAGGCTCTTAGTGCTAGCTGGGGGAAGTGTGCCCAGGGTGGGGCCGGTGAAAGTCCAGGTGAGACCCTCAGAAGCAGCAGTGAGTATGTAGGCTGGCAGGCCTGGGTTCAAATTCTTTGCTGGTTCTTAGCAGTAGGTTCCTGGGCAAGTATGTCCTCTCTGAGGCTCAGTTTCCTGATCCGCAAGATGGGCATAGAAGGGGTCTCTATGCCCTAGGATGGTTGTGAGATTCAAAAGCCACCCCCCATACCAGATATGACATAGTATAACATGGTCCAACCCACTGATGTCCCCCTGTTGTCACTGTTTGGCCCTCAGAAGGGCTGGACAGGCCACCTAGGGCAACATTCACAGCTTGGGGTTTGGAGTGGCGAAGCCTGGGTGCGAACCCTCTCTGCTTCTCACTCACCCGGTGATGTTGGACAAGTCACCCCCTCTCTCCGAGCTTGAGCCCCTCCTCTGACCAAAATGGGGATCTCTGTGGCTTCGGGGTGGTGTGGCAAGGCCCTGCTGTTGGTGGTCAGGGAGAGCACGAGGCATAGTGCTGGGCACCTAGCAGGATCTCAGCACGCAGCCCTGCCTCCCTTGTCCAGATCCGTGGGGCTATGGGAAGACCACTCGGCTTGGGTATGGCCTCGCCGGCTTCCTCCTGAGAGGTTGGCAAACTGAGTTTGCCCCAGATTTGGTTTCTTAGAACGTGCTCTGGAGCAGCAGCAATGCAGGAAGCTCGGGAGAAAAGGACCCAGGAGGTCACAGCTGGTCCTTCCCCAGACCTGCTCCCCCAGCCCCCTTCCCCATCCTGGTCAACGGCAGCTCCATCCTTCTATGGCTCAGGCCGAACACCGTGGAGTTGTCCTTGACCCCTGTCCTTCCTTCACAGCCACGTCCAGTCTGCCAGCAAACCCTGTCCCTGCGACCCAGAGTCTAAACCCTTCGCCCCCACCGTCCCTGCCCCTGGCCCAGCTTCCATCCACCCCCTCCTGGACACCACCGCAGCCCCTCCCCAGGTTCCCCACTGCTCTGCTCACGGCCCACAGGCAGAGGGAGCTTGTGAACCCCCGAGTCGGGTCAGGGCCTCCCGGCTCAGCCTCCCCTGGCTGCCCCTCTCTTCGGGGAGAAGCAAAGTCCTGGTGTTGACCCAGCCTACCTCCCAGCTCCTCTGCCTCTCGCTCACTCTGCTCCGGCCTCCTTGCTGGTCCTCCCCCACCGCACCCCCCACCAGCCTTGGGTTCTCTGTCCTCGCAGGTCCTGTGGCCTAGTTCTCTGTTCCCTCGCCTACCTTCCCGACTCTCTCCCCTCCTTCAGATCTACATTCACACTCCACCTCCTTAACGAAGCTCTCTCCGTGCCCGCCTATGGAAAATGGCAGCTTCACCCCGCACGCCAGTACGCCCCTGCCTCTGTCAGGCTTGATTTGTCTCCCCGGCTCCTTTTGTGACACACCATCTATTTTACTCATTTGTCCCTTTCATTCCCCGTCTCACCTACTGGCCTTTGAGTTCCACAGAGCAGGGGTTTTGTCTGATTCGCTTATTGCTTTGGCAATTTGTCCACTGCCCAAAACGGAGCCAGGCCGTGCTGAGGGGTAAATGTAAATACATACACCTGAGGCCTGTGACCTGGCTTAGATGTGGAAAGGGGTCCTCTGGCCATGTGGGGAGCAGCCTGGGAGGGGCTAAGAGGGCCTTCAGTTCTCAACACAACCGGCCCCAGACATGAGGAACCCCCCATGGGCTCTCTCCAGCCTTACTGTGTCTCCACCCCACCTCTTCTCACAGCTTGTGATGAGGTGTTTGGTTGAGTGACTTTTTTTCTGCTGCCTGTCTTTCCCACCCCTGGACTTGGGCTTGGTGAGGGCACAACCCAGGGCTGCCTAGGTCATCTTTGTGCCCCCAGCATCACCCCACACAGGACTGGGTACGGAGTATATGTCTAGTTAACACTTATCTGGTGAATGAATGAATGAATACTACTTGGAGAAGTGCCATGGATTTTAGTATATTCAAGGCTTGGACAAGTCTTGCAGAAAGGATAGCTTTTCTTTCTTTCTTTCTTTCTTTCTTTCTTTCTTTCTTTCTTTCAAAAAAACTATAGGGTATCTAGATAGTTTGGCAATCTGATGTGTCAAGGGTCTTCAGGCTGCAGAAGACAAAAGGAAAAAAGAAACAAACTGGTTAAACAGAAAGGGAAATGATGAACTTACTTCTCCAACAGTTCTGGGGGTCTTGCAAGCCTGGCTTCATCAAGGGGCAGATCTTGGCTTTCCTCCGCGTTGGCTGAGTTTTCCCCTCCTGGGGGTAAAGATGGCCCCGGGAGATCCAGCCGCACACGCCATCCTCTCCGGAGCTCGCTGGAAACCGCTTCCCTCTTCCCAAATGGCCAAGCAAAGGGTCAGACTAGCGGTGCATGTGCAGCCGGCTCAGGCAGCCCGGAGGCCACAGGAAGGTCCCCGGGTTCCCAGCCCATAGGGGCCCCCCAGCTCCTATTGGCTCCGCGGAGACCCTGGCCTGGAGCCCCGCAGGGTCGGGCGGGCAAGCGGGTGGGCACAGCGGGGAGGTGACCCAGGCGGCCGTCCTGTCGCCCTGCAGTGCAGGTCAGCCCTGCCGACGCCCGGCTCATGGTGTTCGACGACACGGAGGGCACGTGGCGGCTGCTGTGCTCCTCGCGCTCCAACGCCGGGGTGGCGGGCCTGGGCTGCGAGGACATGGGCTTCCTCAGGTAGCGGGCGGCCCTCGGGGGGTGGGCGGGCGGCGCGGGGCGGGAGGAGCAGGCCTGACCCCTGCCTGCCCAGGGCCCTGGGCCACTCGGAGCTGGACGTGCGGACGGCGGGCGCCAACGGCACGTCGGGCTTCTTCTGCGTGGACGAGGGGAGGCTGCCGCTGGCCCGGAGGCTGCTCGAGGTCATCTCCGTGTGGTGAG
Organism: Panthera onca; assembly: GCF_046562875.1. Taxonomy (NCBI): domain Eukaryota; kingdom Metazoa; phylum Chordata; class Mammalia; order Carnivora; family Felidae; genus Panthera; species Panthera onca. The sequence goes on along the minus strand of NC_138353.1, from coordinate 18,321,469 downwards.
GAGGGCAGCGGGCAGGGGCGCCCACCCGCCTGCGGTCGGTGCCCTTTCTTCCGTCTTAATTGGCCTCTCTTTTTATTTCTGCCTCTGCCCCTGTCTTTCTCTCACAGTGACTGTCCCAGGGGCCGTTTCCTGGCTACCGTCTGCCAAGGTGAGACCCTGAAACTCAGAACCCTCTCCCTTAGGCCCTCCCCCCAAACCCAGAGCAGGGCCATGTCCCATCAGGCATCCCCCCCCGCCCCCCTCTCCCCCCCCACTGGCCATATCCAACCCTACAAGGATGGAGCTGTGTCCTCTCAGACTCCCCCAGGATGGCAGGGCCTTGTCCCCATAGATCCCCAAGGATGGGGCTGTGTCCTGAGGTTCCAGGCCCTCCCGGGGCCCTCGTGACGACTCCGCCTCTCCCACAGATTGTGGCCGTCGGAAGCTGCCTGTGGATCGCATCGTGGGGGGCCAAGACACCAGCCTGGGCAGGTGGCCGTGGCAAGTCAGTCTTCGCTACGATGGAGCTCACCTCTGTGGAGGGTCCCTGCTCTCTGGAGACTGGGTGCTGACAGCTGCCCACTGCTTCCCTGAGTGAGCGTCCTGTAGCGCTGAGGGGGAGAGGCGACGTGGGACGGGCCGTGCCCAGGCAGCTGCCATCCTCCTCTCCTGTCCCCTGGCAGGCGGAACCGGGTCCTGTCCCGATGGCGGGTATTTGCCGGAGCTGTGGCCCAGGCCTCCCCCCATGGCCTGCAGCTGGGGGTGCAGGCAGTGGTGTACCACGGGGGCTACCTCCCCTTTCGAGACCCCAACAGCGAGGAAAACAGCAATGACATCGCCCTGGTCCACCTGTCCAGCCCCCTGCCCCTCACGGGTAAGTCTGGAGATGAGCCTTGGCCTTGGGGACTCCAGAGGCTGGGAGGAGAGAGGACGGAGCCATAGGAATCCACGGGGGTAAGGGAAACGATCTTGACGGGCACGCGTCAAACAGGGATGACTGGTGCAGCCACTTTGAAAAACCACCCGGCAATTCCTCGAAAAGTCAAACATGGAGTTACCATTGGGCCCAGCAAATTCCACCCCAGGGTACACGCCCGGTAGAAACGGAAACACATGTCCGCACAGAATCTCACGCACAGATGTTCAAGGCAGCTCGGTTGACGACAAGCAAAAGATGACAACCCACACGTCTGACAAACGGATGAACAGAACGTGGTCCATCCACACACGAAAGGAGTGACAGGGTACCGACATAAGACACTCAGATTAGCCTTGAAAACACTGTGCTAAACCAAAGTCAGACCCAAAAGGCTGCTCTATGATCCCGTTAAAATGAAATTCCAGAATGGGCAGGTGGGGGGACAGAGAAAGATCGGTGGTTACCAGGGGGTAGGGGAGGTATGAGGTAGGGGCGAGGCTGGGGTGGGGAGATTGGGAGGGGATGAGTCAAGAATACAGGACCTCTTTTGTTCCAAAATGGATCACCAGGCACCCAACTCTATGTGAACCCATTAAAAAGCCATTGACTCGTACACTCGAAGAGGGCGACCTGCATGGTGTGTGCATTATGTCTCAAAAGAGCTGTTACCAACAAATATAGTTACGATGAAATGAAGAGGGGTGCCCGGGTGGTTCAGTCGGTTGAGCGTCCGACTTCGGCTCAGGTCATGATCTTGTGGTTCGTGAGTTCCAGCCCCGCATCAGGCTCTTGTGCTGAGAGCTCAGAGCCTGGAGCCTGCTTCGGATTCTGTGTCTCCCTCTCTCTCTGCCCCTCCCCTGCTCACGGTCTGTCTCTCCCTCTCTCTCAAAAATAAACATAAAAAAAAAATTAAAATTAAAAAGATGAAATGAAGAAGGCTTTTAAAATACACAGATGAATCAGAGAGGGACTCAGAAGTTAGCCCCTCTGCAGTTCTCTGGGGCATTTTCTTGCTGTCAGGGGGCAAGACTCCCCTTGGGGGCCAGGACGCTTCTCCAGGGCCTGCCTCTGGATTGAGAGCAGACCTTGGGCTTCCGCTTTCAGCAGGCCACAGTGTGGTGACACTAATCATAAAAACAATGGCCACGAAGTCGTAGTAATGACGACGATGAGCCTCCGTCAGGCAACGGTACAATGATAATGAAATAGTACAATTAGCCCCCACGGCAGCCTGGGGAGGGTGGGTCTTCCTCTAATCCTGCGTTCCCACATGGGGAAAGATCCCGACACAGAGAAGGGAACTCTGCTCCAAAGTCCCACAGCTGGAAAATGGCAAAGATCTGAGCCAAGCCTGCCTGGCGTGGGAATCTGTGCGTGTAACCCCCAGGCTGTGCTGCTAGGGCTGTTTTGTGGTTTCTATTATACTTATTTTTATGCCTATTTTCTTTTGAATGGTCCGTGTTATTGGTTTTCCCATCGAAGGGGATGATGCACATTTTGCTTTTTTCTTTTGTTTTTATTTTCGAGAGAGAGAGAGAGAGAGAGAGAGAGAGAGAGAGAGAGCATGCACCAGTGGGGGAGAGAGAGGGGGAGAGATCCAAACTGGGCTCCACGCTGACAGCACAGAGCATGTGGGACTTGAACCCATGAACCATGAGATCATGACCTGAGCCACCCAGGCGCCCCAGATACACTTTTTTTTTAAAAAACAAAGCCTTGTCTTTGGGGGTTACAAATACTGAAGTAAAGAAGTGTCCATGGAAGCACAGGAGGAGGGGGTGGGAGTGGCTTCGGTTCGAGACACGAGGCCGAGGGGGTAACAGCATAGGATTTGGGATCAGATTCCGGGGCTTGCCGTCTGTGGGATCTTGAGTGTGTGGCTTCACCTCTGTCTGTGCCTCAGTTTCCCTGATCCATTAAATGACCGCCTAGGGTTTTTGAGATGATTAAAAGGGGAATGTGAGTAAAGAGCTTCGAGCGATGGCAGCACACACAGTGAGCACCCAGTTCGTGTGAGCAGTCACTGCTTTTGTTGTTTATTACTGTGACTCATTCATGTGAGCATTTCCTATGTGTCAGGTGGGCTGCTCAGTGCTTCGCCAGTTTCTCACCACACCCTCTGGGGGAAAAGATTATTCTGTCCATTTTATAGCGTAGAGCTCCGAGGCTCAGGCGCGTGAAGGCACCAGCAGGGAGCATTCAAACCCTCTGTGCGTGTTGTGCACGGCACGAGGACATCGCATCTCAGGGGCACCATTCTCACTGTTGTGGGCATAGACCTGTGTATCTACTGTGATGATTTTCTGGCAGTTGGAAGTCACGTATGTAAAGATAGGGATGCCTTTTCCTACTTCTCACAAAGGCACCCTCTCGGCAGGGGCTGGCCCTGTGGGCCGTGGTTAAGAACACCGGCTCCGGAATCAGGCCAACCTGGGTTCCAGTTCTAGCTCTGTCACTGAGTCGTTATGAGACTCTGGACAAGTGACTTGGCTTCATGTCCCTCCTCTGGAAATGGGCTAACAGTACCTCTCCCCTCCCCCCCCGGGCTGATGGGAGTTTGGAGGATACAGGAAAGCGCCTTGTACACGGTTAACTCAGTTGATGGCAACTCTTCCCGTGGTCATTTTAAAAGAACCGAGGAAAGGGTGTGCCGGGGCGCTTGAGGCCGCCGGACAGGGGTTTGGTACAAGGTGGGCCAGGCTGGTAGAGGCTGGACCACGTGGTCTCTCGCACAGAATACATCCAGCCCGTGTGCCTCCCGGCTGCCGGCCAGGCCCTGGTGGATGGCAAGATCTGTACCGTAACCGGCTGGGGCAACACACAGTACTACGGTGAGTCCCGTCCTCTGTCTGCGGAGCCGCCGTCAGGGAGACTGAGCTGGGCTGGGGAAAAGCAGTCCGGCTGGTCGAATGCTTCTGGGCCCCGGGGCATAGGGACGCTGAGGAGCCCGGGCGGGGGGCACCAGGAGGGAAGGGGGCCGCGCACGCTCCCCAGCCTTGGCCAGCCTTGCCCGCACACCCCCAGGCCAACAGGCTGGGGTACTCCAGGAGGCCCGAGTCCCCATAATCAGCAACGATGTCTGCAACGGCCCCGATTTCTACGCGAACCAGATCAAGCCCAAGATGTTCTGTGCCGGTTACCCTGAGGGTGGCATCGACGCCTGCCAGGTGAGGGACTGTGTGGGGTAGCCCCTAGCCCCTGCCACTCCGTGGATGGAGACCCAGGGCAGGGGGCGGTCGGGCTCCCTATCTCAGGCCCAGGGGGCTCTGTGGCCACAGCCGCTGGCCATTCAAGAGGGCCTCCTGGATGCCCTCTCGGCCTCCAGCCAGGCCTCCCCTTCCCCCACCAGGGTGACAGCGGTGGCCCCTTCGTGTGTGAGGATAGCATCTCTCGGACGCCACGTTGGCGGCTGTGTGGCATCGTGAGCTGGGGCACCGGCTGTGCCCTGGCCCAGAAGCCAGGTGTCTACACCAAAGTCAGTGACTTCCGGGAGTGGATCTTCCAGGCCATAAAGGTGAACGTTGGGCCCAGATGGGAGCCAGAGGGCGGGAGTGTTTGGGACTCTAATGGGGAAAAGGGAGAAGGCGGGGTTTTCTGGAAACCTGTGCTCAGGCCTAGAAGAGGGCGGCCTAGGGAACAGCTGGATTTCAGAGGGCTTCTGGGGAGGGGAGGGGAGCTGTGGGACTGGGGAAACCTCTCAGTCCTCAGAAGCCCCCAGCTGTCTCTCCCCAGACTCACTCCGAAGCCAGCGGCATGGTGACCCAGCTCTGACCTGCGGCTTCTCCTTGAAGTGCACGCCTCCAGGGCCCAAGTTCGCCTAGGTGGCTCCAGCCCCACCTGGTGGGGTTCACCCTGGGCCTGGAATGGGACATTTTTCTTCTTGGGCTGAGCCCACAGGTCCAAGGGTACCCTCCCTCCAGGCTCCTCTCTTCCACAGTGGCGGGCCCACTCAGCCCTGGGACCACCCGAGCCTCACCCTCCTGACCCCCCTGTAAATATTGTTCTGCCATCTGGGGACCCCCATCTAGGTGCCCCTGATGACAGGATGCTCTTTAAATAATAAAGATGGTTTTGATTAACGTGGCCTCTGAGTTTGCAAATGGCAACAGCAATGAGGACATTTGTGGGGGAGGGAAGAGAGAAGTTAGGGACTGGCACAAATCAGGCAGGGAGCATTATCCTCCAGTCCCCACTGGCTTAAGAGGAAAAAAAATAATAATTGGTTCACTTAGCTGAAACTGCCCTGGAGCAATCGGCTTCAGGTACTGTTGGATCCAGCTGCTCATATACTTTTTTATCGGGACTGTGCCTCATTTCTTCTCTCAGATCTACTTTTCTCCATGCCAGCTTTATTTCCAAGAAGACTCCACTACAACCAGAGACAGAGATGTCCCCCCCCACTCAACCCAAATACAAGGCTTATCTTCACGGACCACTTAGCAGCCCCAGTGGAAAGGGAATTCTTAACCAGTAGCTAAGCAAGGTCCAGGCCTGGCTCTCTCTGGACAGATTCGGGTCATATCCTCATCCCTCATCAAATCACTGCACGTAATGCATGGAGTTAGGAAGGTTGACCCTCAAGAACTGTATGACTTGACTATAGGGTGTTCCCCAATGGAAAATGGGGCACTTTTTCTAAAAACATGATGTGGATACCCAGTGGGGGAAAAAAGACGTTCATCATAGGCCAACACAGGAAACTGGGTCCCTGTAGGATGGAGACAGGAGTGCCAGGCCCTGTGAGCAGAACCTGAGACAACCACCCCTTCCTTGGTCTGGGCTGGAGGTCGGGTCCCAGCTTCCCCGGGTTCCCTAGAGCATCTGCAGATCTCCTGGAGGCTTGCCGGCCACCAGGGGGTGCTGCTGCCCCTAAACTGGGAGAAATCAAGTGTTTTCTGCCCTGGTCTTTCTTATCCATGTGTTGCTGACAACCAGCTGGTCTGCAGGAAAATGCTCACGGGTGCCTGCTTCCCATGACTTTCGGTGATAAAAATTATAATGTGTTGTCCATCCGAGCAATTTCCTAAAACATGAATAGACACAGGACAGTGCCTTTGGATAACTGAGCGTTTGGAAAATGCTCCGAGCCTCACTCCCTGGATACCAAACCCTTAGTGTGGTTGATCCTCACCATCGCTTTGCTTTGTCCTTTGGGAGCACCTCAGCCCCGCCCGACCCCCTCCTCCCGTCTCATCCGCAAGCTCCAGGCAGGTTTTCCAAATGTCCGCATGTGAACGGAACATCCTACCCATCCCATCTGGGACTCGACTTGCACATCGTGAACATAAATTTTCTTTTGCAATTAGCTGAAAAATGACCCGTACGTGTGTTTTATGAAGCTCAGGGCTTCTGAGAGAACATGGCCCACCGTAGGGGTCCTGAGCAGGTGGAGCCAAGTCCTGGAGGAGCTTACCCTGGCAGGAGGGGCTGGGCAGAGCAGACATGACCTTGCTCTGCAAGGGACTGAAGAGGGCATGGCCTGCCCTGGGGCTCTGAGGGGACACAGCCCTGCTCTAGCGGATCTAGTGGACGTCTGGGCATTAAAAGTCGATAACAGATGTACTGAAAACATGCCAGCCATGGGGCGGTGCTGGCTTCTGCGACCATTATTGCGCCCACTCAATAGCCATTTACCAGTTTCCTTTATTTGCTGAGGGTCGGTGAGCCTCAGTTTCTCCTCTTGTCCCCACCCACCTCGCCCCCTCCCCAAGGAGCCACGCAGATATGAGAAAACTAATGACAACACAGGACTGTTTTGATGTTCTGCTGAGGTCTTGGTCTTCAGAAAAGTCGAAGATCAACACTCTTATTTCCGTGTCATTGGCACGCATCTCGGAGCCAGAACTATTCGGCCCACCGGGTGTAACCCTATCCGGGACACAAGCAGGGGTTTGCGCTCATAGACTTTTTATCTGAATATTCGCTTTCAAATATAGAAAAGCCTTCTGGATGACTTGGGGTGGAAAGCCCCGCGTGTGGTTTGTAAAGCTGGCTTCCTCCCCGTCCAGCGGAAGGAGGAACATACAGTCTTCCACAACAGCTCTCTTACAAGGAAAATGCCACCCTGATTAACAATGATTGCGATGATCGGAAATAATCACTGTGAACGTTCAAGGCGTGGTGGGAGTAGGGAGCGGATTTTAGTTTCTGCAGAAGAAGTAATACTATTTAAATGTGTCAGCTATTAAGTGAGCAGCTGTTCCAGTCCTCTTGCTGCATGACAAAACACCCCAACCATCGTGAGGGGTAAAATAGCAACCATCTCGTCATGCTAATGGAGTCCGTGGTTCAGAAGGTCTAACGGGAACAGCAGGGACAGCTTGTTTCTGCTCCGTGACGTCCAGACCCTCAGCTGGAAGATCTATGGGAAGGAAGGAGTCGGTAGACGGAAACCGGACTAGGAGAGCTGCTTTATTCCCATGTCTGGTGCTGGGGCTGGAACAGCTCAGAGGTTAGGCTCAGCTATCAGCTCGCTGGCCTCTGAGCATGGCCACCCCAGGACACTTGGACTTCCCAGGTGTCTCGGGCTCCACAGTGAGCCTTTCCACAAACACTGCCTTTTACACCTCAGCCTCCCCTCTGGTCGACTCAGTTGGTCGAAGCCATCACAAACCTATCCAGTCTCAGAAGAGCAGAGAGAGACCGACCCCAACTCTCAGTCCGTTGATAGAATTCGGGACCCGCATTCTAGAACCGCCACAGAAACTTATTGACCGGACGAGCATGTTGGCAGCTGACAAAGTGGGGAAATTATCCCTCCCTGAAGTGTTCAGCCTGAAAGATTTGCCTGTTGTGATTGTGGAAAATAAGGCTGTGACAGCAAGAAATGTTTAATATATTTTCAGATTTGCTTTTACATCTCAAAAGTTTGTCCTAGGATGGTGGTATTCAGCTTTGGGCATACCTTGATTTGAGTTGATTTATTTATTTAAAAGGTTTTTTTAAATGTTTATTTATTTTTGAGAGAGAGAGCATGAGTGGGGGAGGTGCAGAGAGAGAGAGAGAGAGAGAGAGACAAAGGATCTGAAGTGGGTTCCATGCTGACAGCACAGATCCTGATGCGGGGCTCGAACTCACAAACTGTGAGATCATGACCTGAGCCGAACGAAGTCGGATGCTCAACCGACTAAGCCACCCAGGTGCCCTGGCCATATCTTGATTTTCATGCTCAGCCAGTCAGCATTTGCCCAGAATGTCTATTTGGTGCACTTGTACATAATAATAATTTTTTATAATAATAAGTGTATGTATGAATATTTTTTAGCACTTATGTCTGGGTGCTTCCAAGGGTTTTATGTATGTTCTCTCATTATTTCCTCAAAGTCAGACATTTGAGTGTGGTTTTCTTAATTTGTATTATTCCTTCCTTCCTTCCTTCCTTCCTTCCTTCCTTCCTTCCTTCGACTAGTATTTATTGAGCACGTATTACGTGCCAAGCAAGCGCGGTTCTAAGCACTGAGGACACAACTGGAGACCAGACAAAACCCTGTTCTTCTGGGGGTGTCTTGGGGGAGGCAGGCCAGCAACAAATACCACTGGTCCCACTTGTATTATTTTATTTAGATCATGTCTTTCTGCTTCTCCTTCTTTTTGTCTTTCTCTTTTTCCAACTTAGCCTTGACTTTAGTGGCGATATTTCTAAAACTGTAGGTTTCGTGTGGCAGTGGCATGTTTTTCAACATAAATACAAAATATTAGATTGAAAAATATGAGTAAACTAATAACCAATGCTTCCTCACTTTCTCCTATGCGCTCTCAGAATTTCTGCACGGACTGTAGCCCAGGAGCCACACGTTGGGAAATGCTGGCTTAACCCTCGTGCAAGCCAGGAGGCAGGGGCTGTGGGGTTTGACATTCTACTAGGTGGTGCATTTGAGGGGGCAAAGCTGGGAATGTGACCAGAAGTGCCCCCACTCCCAGCCACCCCCCACCGCTGACCAGGCCTGGACTCTCCTCCCAGGGGGTCCCCGGGGCCCCATGCTGGGGTGTTCTGGGGACGTAGATGAGAGGCCTTAACCGAGATTCCTCAGAGGGGAGGGGAAGGTGAGGGGTCCACTCAGATCAGGGCCTGGTATAAGCACCCCTCTGTCCCACCTGGTTTGACCAGGTGAAGGCTGGCTTGGATTTGGGGCATTACAGCAGTGTCCCAGGGACCCCCCACTTTGACAATGGGGGCCCACTGCCTCACTCAGAACCTCCCCTGCCAGGCAGCCCCCACCGGTCTCCAAGGTGCACAGCACGAGCCCCCTTTGCTGGTTCCTCATTCACCCTCCAGGTGCACCTCTCCTTCGGCCGGTATGTCCCCCAGTCATGCTCCCAAATGCTCAACTGAGATTTTCTACCACAGAATCCCCCATCATTCTCTGCAGACGCCCCCTGTGGGCCCCGTGTCGGGCCTGCAGCCGCTCCATCTCCCCAAGTGCATACCTTGACCGTCTGTCCTCACCTGCTGGCTCCGGTCCCGGGAGGCTGCGAGACGGTCTGTCACCCACTGCCGGCGGGGTCCAGCGAAGGAGAAGCCCCTGCATCGTCAGCTCCCCAGGCAGCAGAGCTCCAGTTCTCTGTCTGCGGATCGCTTGACTCATGCTGAGGCCTGCTAATGGAGTGGGGAGCTCCTCCTGCACCCTGGGGCCTGGGGCAACCCTGCTCCCTGGGAGGGCCTGGAAACCATCTGTCTGCTCTCCTTGCCCCACCCCCACCTACAGGCCTGGCCCAGCCCCGGCCAGACCCGATGAGGATCAGGATCCCTGGGAGCTTCCTAGGCCTGCTGGATCCACGAACCATGGATAGCAGAACTGACAGTCCCCCCAGCCCCCCTCCCGGGCCCCCACCTCAGCCCTGGGGATAAGCCATTGCAGCCACCCAGTACACGAGGCCACCATGGGGATGCTCTGGCTGCTGCTGGTGGGCAGGGGGCAGTGAGGGCTCTGGAGGTAGGTCAGCTGTGGCAGGTGGACCCCAGCTTTTGGCCGAACCCCCTTTCCCCTCGGTCGCACAGAGCCAGGTGACCTGGAGCGAGGCGATCAGAGGTGAGGCGGGACATGCTCCCAATATGGTGAGCCCTGCCCTTGGGGACTGAGGGGACATGACCCTTCCCTGGGAGTTCTGAGAGGTCACGATGTCCCCAGCCTTGCCCCTGTACCCTTATGGGCTGAAGCATGGAGATGAGGCCCTCCCTGCAGAGGACAGATGATGGCTTCTCTGAGGTCATGCATGGGACGGCCAGTGTGAGTGCCCTGACCCCTGACCACAGGTCCTTGACTGATCCTGTCTGTATCTGCTCCTTTCCTCTGTCCTTCTGGGCCCTGGGCCCTGTCCCTCCAGTCCCTGACCTGATGACAATCCCCAGCCCAACTCTTCCTTTCCCACCTCCCCCAGGTCTGCCTCGATGGGCTGGTGTCCTCTGGGGAGGCTGTGGCCCTGTTCCCACCTGAGGCATTTCCCTGGGAGTTGGGCCAGGCCTTTGTGGCCCCGTCTTGGGCAGATGGGTCCACGTCGAGTCAGGGCTGTGTATGTTGCAGAATCACAGGCAGAGTTACTATAGCGGGCCCCCAGGATCTGGCCTACGCCTTCCCCAACGTGTCTCCCAGCCCAGGAGTCCTGCTCGTGGCCACCTGGGACCCGATTCCCTTTTCCGGGGATGGATGGAGGTGAGGATGGGGGAGGGGAGAAGGGCCCAGGCTGGGGCTCTCTGGCCCCACCCCCAGGGGAAAGAGTCTGATTTCTGGCAAGTGGGAGACACAGACAGAGGGCAAGAGCAAGAGATAAAAATGAGAGGGACATGGGGAGAGATGGAGAGAGAGAGGAGAAGCAGAGACACAGTGAGAGAGAGAAAATGGGTGGCAGAGAGATGGAAAGACACAGACTGGGAGAGGGATAGAGAAGGAAGGAGAGAGAGAGCAAGAGCAGGGAGACAGAGAGTGAGAAAAGGTGAAAGAATAGGATAGATGGTTGGGGGAAGGGAGGGTTGAGGCAAAAAGAGAGAGAGAAAAATAGAGAAGGAGGGCAGGCGAGAGGGAGGCCCACGTGGACAGGGGACTGGGACAGGGGGGAGCCGGGAAGAAGCCAGCTCTGTGGGGCAGATGGAGCCCAGCTGAGGAGCGGGGCTGTAGGCCACACTCCCCGCTGCAGGTGAACACCTTCCAGGTGGTGCTCCATGGCCAGCGGTGCCTCCCGGGTGCTATTTCTCTACAAGGACATCCAGTAGGCCGTGGGTGTGGCCAGCGGTGGGAGCCCCATGATGGCCTGGGGCGGGGGGGTTGGGCATGGCTGCCCACGTGGGTGGGGAAACAACAGCGGCTGCCCAGGGTCCTCAGGGTGAGGAAATGGCCTGGCTGACCCTGTCCTGAATCCCACACCACGTGGGCTTCGACAGTGGCCAGCAGAGGGACTGTTTCGCCATCCCAGGATCCGGGACCCCCGACGTCCCGTCGGTGGCAGACAGCAGCAATGTGGCCTCCCCGGGTACTGGGCCTGCCGCACCGACACCCCTGTGATCCCCGATGGCTGTGCCTACAGTGGTGAGGCGGTGGGGGCTCTTATCCCAGACCTGCCTGCTCCCGGGTCCAAGCCCACGGGCACCAGGAGCCCGAGGCCGCAGCCTTCTCCTCTTCCAGGACCAGGGGTCCACACCCCCCACCCATTCCATTCTCCAATCCAGGAGTCAGGGTGCCCCTGTCCTGTCCTCTCTCAGGACCTGGAGTCCGGGCCCCAGCCCCTCTCTCTCCACAGTCCAGTTCCTGCCTCTCTGTGCCTCTTTCTGGAACAGTAATGCCTGTAGCCACCGGTGCCACCGTGGGCGGGAAGGCCGGGTGCACTGTTGGCTGAAGCGGGCAGGTCGGCAAAGCGCATGTGCACAGCCCTTCCCTTGCCGGCCCCTCCCGCCACCGGGGTGCCCTCCACCCACCCCCCCCCCCCCCCGACCGGGACGTCTGCATACACTGCTGAGAAGCGGCCGAGCTCCCGCCCTGTCAGGCTGTCCTGGCCCTGCTTTCCTGGCGTCCGCGTCCGTGTGAAAGTGGGGCGGGTGGTCCAGAGACCCTCGTGGGGCAGGTGGTCCACGGCCAGGACGTGGTGGTGAGACCCCGAGGCCCAACAGGACACGGGCTGGTGAATGAGTGAGGCTGGGGGCTGGGCAAGGAGTGGAGCAAGGAGGGGCACCCAGGGAGCCACGGGCACAGTGGGAAAATGGGCACCACAGGGACGGACTGTCAAAGAGCCTGAAGGAAGCAGTGGTGAGACGAAGTCGGGGAGGCAGACGGACAGGTGGACGAACGGTGGGCGGATGGCGAATCGCACGGCGGACTCTCCCGAGGCAGACAGAGGGTCACGGGAGACGTGGAGCCTCCCAGGGTTGGGTCCTCACCACAGGCCTCTCGCGGCCCCTCCCGAAGGGCAGCCCTCCAAAGCCTCAGCTTCACCCCTACTCACCGCCGCTTTCCTTGTGGCACAAGCCAGTCTCTGGCTGCCCCTGAGTCTAGCCACTGGCCGACCTCACTGGCCATCCAGCCCACGGACCCACTGACCCTACTGCTGCTTCCCCGCGCCCTTCCTTCTCCAGTTCCGGGCTCTGTGACTCCGGCCGGCCAGCACCCTCCCCTCCCTCCCGCTCATCAGGCAAACCCCACTCCAGAAGGCTCCCCTGTCCTCTTGCACTCGCCCCTGGGCCGGCTTCACATCTGTGATCGTGAACTTGAGGGGCCACCTGCCCAGCTCCCGGCTACCCTCCCTTGCCTCTCCTGGATGAGCACTCACACCTCCTTTCCCGAACCCCACTCTCAGCTGCGCTGCCACAGTCTCGCCTCCTGTTTCGCTGGGAAACACAGTGGGAACCCTCTGGGGCCCCCTCTGAGTCCCAGCAGCTGTGGTGACGGTGGCCTTGGTCCTTGACTAAGCTCCATCCCTGCGACTGTTCCCGGGCCTCACCCAGAGATCCTTCTGTTCTCTCGCCTCTGCGTCGATGGTTCTCGAAGTGGGGTCCCCAGACCGCAGCATGAGCAACACCTGGGGACTTGTTGAAATGGAAGCTCTTGGGTCCCACCCCGGGTCACCACTCCGTGGGGCCCAGCAGTCTGTTTCAGCCAGACTTTGGGGACTCTGATGCACACTGGTCTGTGTCCACCCACAGTTTGCCCCTTTCTGCTGGATCCTTCTCACCTTGTTCCAACAGGCTGCGATTAGGTGACTCAGCCGGTTGAGCCTCCGACCTCAGCTCAGGTCGTTATCTCACAGTTCGTGGGTTCGAGCCCCGCGTCAGGCTCTGTGCTGACAGTGTGGAGCCTGCTTGGGATTCTCTCTCCCTTTCTCTTTGCCCCTACCTCTCCCCACTCCAAAATAAATAAACATTAAAAATTTTCTTTACGTTTGTTAAAAAAAAACCCAAACAAACCTGCCTTGATCCCTCAGCCCCTCCAGCGATTGCCCCCTGCCTTCGAAACCCTTTACAGCAAAACCCCCCACAGGGTTACCTGTGCTCAGTGCCTCCAACCCCTCCCCTTCCATTCTGTGACGCTTCTCTGCTTGGGCTTCTGTCTGCCTTCAAGCTCACACCAGCCAGACCAGTCCTGATGAGCACCCCCCACCCCGTCCCCCCAGTGGCCCATCCTCAGCCCACATCCTGCTTGGCCATCCGTGGCTTGAGACACCCCAACCCTTCCCTCCTCCCTGAAGCACTTTCTCCCTGCGTCCAGGACCCCAAGCTCCTGGTTCTCCTCCCACCTTCTGGCAGTCACCACCCGGACACCGGACACCCACTGAGTGCCTGCCCGGGACTCAGCCCGGCCTCCTCCTTGCCCACCTGCACCTACTCCCCAGAGCGGGGCTTTCACATGGTCTGCTGTTAACGCCCACACCTCCCCCAGAAGTGAACCTGCTGAGGTCCCCTGACCCCGGGCTGTGTCCTGTCCCACAGCTGGAAGGGTGTCTGCTTCCTCTGCCCCCTCTGTCCCTGAGGCTGGGCATGCTGTCCACGCACGGTACTCAGTCACCCACCTGGCCACGGGCACCGGCCTTGAACTGTGGATCCAGGATGTGTGCCTGGAACTTGTGGTACCCGAAGCTGAGGTCGCTGTCGCGGGGGGTGGGGGGGGTTCGTGTGGGCCCAAGGCCTTGACACCCCCTGGAAACACCCCAGCTGGAGCCTGGGTTGTTCCAGGCCAGCTGACAGGAGGTGGGACTCTGCAGCTCCGAATGGTCCAGACGCCCAGCCCAAAGGAAGGCTACGTATGCAGGCCCCAGGGCCTGTGGCAGCTCTCAGAGCTGACGGGCCCCTTTGCAGCCCGTGCCTCGACCTCTGTGGGCCCATTCGTGGACAGCTGTGTGGAGGAGCAGTGTGCAGCCAACGGGAGCCTCGCTGTCAGGCTCTGGCTGCCTTTGCCTGGGCCTGTCAAACTACTGACATCCCTGTGGGTGCCTGGTGTTGTCCTGGCTTTGGTGGTGAGCTGGAGGGAGATAGTGAAGAGGAAGGTGGGCGCTGTGTCTAGAACTACTGTGTACAGTTGCACAGGCTGTGCACTGCACAGAAACATCTGTTCTTGCTTTGGGGTCTGAGACGACACAACCCTACTCCGTGTGCGTGTGTGTGTGGGTGTATATGTTGGGATGGTTCTGAGGAAAACACAGTACTGGGACTCTGAGGGGTCTTGACCCTGACCTGAGTCAGAGTGAGGGGTGAGGAGAATGCTTTGAATCCAACGCTTGATGCTGATTTCTATCTCTCCTTACTGCAGAACAATCCTGCCCTGAAAACGGCCTCTGGCAGACACATGTCGGTGTCTGTGAGGCAAGCTGCCCCTGTACGGAGGTGCCTCTGGCCCGCCACAGCCCGTGTCGTGGAGGCTGCATGTATGACACCAGCTACCTGTTCTGTGCAGGTACCGGGCTCTCTGTGGCTGTCCCCAGCAAGGCCACGTCTTGCCCGTAGGGGCTTAAGAGCTGAGCCCCCTCTGCTGCCAGCTGTGTGAGTACAAGGAAAGGGGACCACGTCACTGTCGCCCCCGAGCTGGCAGAGATGGAGCTCCATGCCCCTTGCACGCTGGGGCCTGGCACCGTGGAGTCCCAAGAGGCAGGTGTCAGGGGACCGCCACCACCGCACCTTTGATGGCGCAAACCTCACAACCCGGGGGGTCCTGCTGCTATGTGCTGGGCCGCACCTGTTGAGTGGGTGGGGCACCGGTGTTTACGGGGCGGGAGGACAGTGAGCACCTAAGCCCCACGGCTGGTATGACTGGGACGCCGTAGATCAGGTTGGGTAAAGGTGACGATGGAGGCTCAGAGTCCGGGAAGGTACAGGTAAGCTCGGGCAGAGGCTGGCACCTGGCGTATAGTAGGTACTCGAAGTTGAACAAATAAATACTACAGAGAGGGGCCTCAATACGTTCATTGACTCAACAAATATTGACGGAGGTTTGCCTTGTGCTGGGTGCTGGAGAGACAGCAGGCAACAGAATTTGATCTTGGGGCAGTGAATCGGTGTCCTTGTGACTTGTGTCCCTCCAGAGCTGGCCTGCCCTCCCAACAGCCACGACGAGGTCTGTGGCTTCTCACATGTCCCAGCTCGTACGCCAAGCCTGCCCTGCCCGACAGCTGCCTGACTCTGCGCCAGCGTGACACGAGCTTCAGGCTCAATGTCACCGAGTGTGTGTCCCCTGTCCAGTGTGGCTGCTCCATGGGAGACAGGGACAGGCACCATGTAGCCGGGGAGGCCATCTGGGCTGGGGAGCACTGGGAGCGATTCTGCCACTGCCCAACCACACCATGGGCTCCCCCTCCTCCTGTGGGTCTGGGCAGAAGTGTGGGACCCTGAGGGGCATCTTCACGGGCCACCTGCTCCCCTCTGGCATCTGGGCACTCACACATCACCATCTTCGACGGTGGGACTATTGAGTTCCCAGGCACCCATGTATCCATCTGCTGAGTCCTGTGGCTCCTCTGGCTCATTGCCCTTTTTCAGAGTAGAACTGGGGTTGGGGGAGGGGGCGCGGGCAGGAGCAGGTCCAGAGCCCCATCATGCTCATCTGAAAGGTGTCTATCCAGGTTAACGAGAACGGGGTCCACCTCCAGAGGGACAGCCCAGGTCTGGCTGGGGACATGTGGGTTCTAGGAATCCCAGGCCCTTGGGAAAAAATTTTCCCTCCAATGTTTCCTCATTTTTACCTCTATTCTGATGATACTCTTCTGTCTATATCCATCAGAACACAGTCAGTTTAAAATAACAGAAACAGGGGCACTTGGGTGGCTTAGTCGGTTAAGTGTCTGACTTCGATGCAGGTCGTGATCTCACAGTTTGTGAGTTTGAGCCCCGTGGCGGGCTCTGTGCTGACAGCTCGGAGCCCGGAGCCTGCTTCAGGTTCTGTCTCCTTCTCTCTCTGCCCCTCCCCTGCTCATGCTCTGTCTCTCTCTGTCTCAGAAATAGACATTAAAAGAATTAAAATAAGTAAAATAAAATAATAGAAACACACCTCAAATCAGCTTAAGAACGAAAAAGGAATTTATTGGTTTATGTAACTGAAAACAAAAAGTCTCTGGCTTCAGGCACAGCTGGATTCAAGTGCTCAAACAATGTGTCCAGAATCTGGGCCCACTTCTGGGCCCTACTCTCCTCTGCGGTGGCTTCATTTTCAGCGCATGCGGCCCCACGAAGAGGGTGGCCAGTTTAGCAAGTGCTGGTGGACAGAGGACCGCTTTCTGAAGCCCCAGGGCTTGTCGCTCATTGGCCCGGCTTGAGTCATGTGACCATCTCCGGCCCAGTCACGTGGACTAGCTGACTGCTGGGGCTGGGTCAGGTGCTGGAAGCTAGGGGGGTGGGGGTGAACTTCCCCACTGCGTGGATTGGTGGGGTGGTTCCCCGAGGAAACCCAGAGAAAGGGCAAAGAAGGCTGAGCAGGACCGGACGAGAGATGGGCACCATTACACTTTGGTCTTTGCCCCCCTCACTGAGGAATAGTTCACATGTATTTGAACATTTGAACACCTACCATGTGCCAAGCGGTACTGGGCCCAAATGAACTTGGCCTGTTGTCCTGAACCTTCCTTTCCTCTGTCCGCCCCTCAGGCTAACAGCGAGACGGTGAGCCTCCCCGTGGGCTTGAATGGAGGCAGCCTTGTGTACGGGAACGACCTCTGCCCCGTGCTGCAGTCCTACTGTGGCCAGTGGCTCAGCCCCGATGTCACCTACAGCCTCCCCCTTCCCCTCCTCCTGCCACAGCCCCATGTGGGTCACCCCTGTGGGCTCTGCGGGAGCTTCAACCGTGACCCCAGTGCTGACACCGGGACCCACGTTGCCAAGCAAGGCTTATGGGGATGGCTGTGGGCTGCCTGTCCAGCGCGAGGGGACCGGGGGCAGACGGCGTCAGCGGGGAGGAGGTACTGGTTCCTGCACCCCGGACCCGTGAGTGTCCATCTGTGTCAGGGATCTGTGTGTCGCAGAGGGCGGTGGCCGCACCCTCTGCTTGGCCCCGCAGACGCATGCCGGGCTCACCACTGGGCTCTGGAAGAATCCTTCCCTCTGTGGTGAGTCATGGTTGAGCGGGGTGGGCACTCATCTGCGAGCCCGTTGTTAGCAGACAGAAACGCTTCTGTACTCCTGACTGCCCCCACCTCCTGCCGTGTTCCGAAGCCTGGCGTCACAGGGGCTTCCAGATCCTCTTTCCAGGCTCCAGCTGGATGCGTGCTGATGGGTTTGGAGCTGGCATTCTACTGACTGGCATACGTTTTAATCCCACCTCTGGGCGGACTCTATGACTCCTTGTGTTCTTCCCTGCCTCCCTGTCAAGGGGACTGGCTGTCCTTTCCCCCTCTTGGAGAGCCTGACCTGAGATGCCCAGAGATGCCAAGATCCTACTCCCAACAGCTCTCCCGATGGGCTGTGCTTTGTGCGGAGGGAAGCAGGTATCACAGTTTGCTGCTGCCTGGGCCGGTCACGGGTGCCAGGCCTGCCTTGTGGTTGCCTCTGAGCATCACCTTCCCTTCCTGACCATCCTCATGCTGAGCCAGCTCCTCAATCTCTGCTCTTTCGGGTCCAGCTGCCAGGCCCACACTTCTGCCTGCTCCAGGGCTCCACTGTGCCCGGTCAGGTCCGGCCGCCTGGGCAGGAGATGCTCATGTGGCCTCTCTCTCTCCAGGTGGGAGACCTTGGCTGGCGGGAATGGTACCCCCACTGCTGCAGCAGGGACAGAGCAGAGTGTTTTCACGACAGCCCAGCTTACTGCCCTGTTGGGGATGTCTGCGGGCTGTGGGGTGACCGGTGGGGCTGCCAGAGCCCTCTAGGCACCTGTATGGTCACCGGAGACCCTCATCACTTCACCTTCTGTGGGGCTGCGGTCCACTTCCGAAGCACCTGCACCTACCACCTGGCCCACCCCGGTGGGCCACGTCCCTTCCCCGGGGCCTCTCCTTCAGTGCGGATGCTTCCAATAGCAGCTACTGCAGCCCGTGTGTGTCCTTCCTCTTTACACCGTGGAGGCGGAGCTCAGCAGCCCGGGACCGAAGATGCACGTGGCCCCCAAGGGCTGCAAGTCCAGCTGAGAGGGCAGAAGGCAAGCCCACTCAGCTCTGTCCAGGCCGCTCCCTACTCTTGCCCTCATCCAGTCAAGCCCATGCTGCATCCATCCATCCACCTTTCCACCCATTCACTGATCCTTCCAACTCTCTACCTCTTCATCCCTCCATGCCTCAGTTGACCCACCCCTTCATCAATCCATCCCTTCATTGAAATTCCCCTGCATCAAACCATCTCCAATGATGCAGCGTGCCATTGATCCATCCAGCTTTCCGTTCTTCCATTCACTCCTCCATTTATCTATCCATTCATTCATCTCTACATCCATCCATCCATGCATCCATGCATCCATGCATCCATCCGTCCATCCATGCACCCATCCATGCATCAATCCATCCATCCATCCACGTATCTATCTATCCATCCATCCATCCACCTGCCCATCCATCCATCCATCCATCCATCTTTCAACAAGACTTTACTGAACATTGACTTTGTGTCAGATCCTGTTCTAAGCTCTGAGGACACAGCAGAGAACAAAGCAGACAGGTCCCCTCAGATTATAAAGTGGAAGGCAAACATGAAAAAGCAAATACATATCAGCTGGTAATAAGTCCTAGAAAAATAAAACATGAAAGGAACATTGCGTGTATGTATAGGGTGGGCGTTATAATTTTAAATAGGGTGAGGTTCCCTGTGGCTTCATGTGGGGAACAGACTGTTGGAGGCAGGTGGGAGCAGGTAGACAGAGAGGCAGCTGATGCACAGTCCAGGCGGGAAGTGGCCGTGGTTGGAATCGGGGAGAGGGTAGTAGAAGGTGGGGAGGAGTGGTAGGATTCTGGAAATATTTTGAAAGAATCAGATGTGGGGTGACAGAGAGTGGGTTCCAGGAGGACTTGAGTGCTGGCCTCTGCAGGCCGAAGGGTAGAGCTGCCCCTGCCTGTGATGGAGGAAGTGAGGGGACGGGGCTTGAGGAGCTCAGACTTGGACATGTGCACTTGGAGATGTCCCTTAGTGCCTTCTCTGTCCCCCTGTGACTATTGTGGGGGTTACAAAGGGATGTGTGCATGGCACCGGGCAGGGGAGGGCGTGGCAGGAGGAGACGGACCGCGTGCGCTGGTGGAGGACCTGGGGGTAGGACACCCAGTGCTCTGAGGCCTGAATGTGGTGGGAGGCAGACCAGATGCTGCTGCGGGTGGGCACCCAGCTACAGGTTTGGTTCAAAGGCCGCAACATACTGTTTGTGTGGGTGGGGCCCAAATACCACGGCGGCCTCCGTGGCCTCTGGGGCAATTTCCACAGAGGCCGCAGTGATGACAAGTCGCTCTCTAGTGGGGCACCTGTCCCCAGAAATACCAATGTCAGCAACGCCTGGCAGACCCAGGACAGACAGCCTAGGTGAGTGGCCACGCTGGGCCAGGGAGCCCTGGGTTGGGGGAAATGCTGGGCTGGGGCCAAACAGCAGGCAAGCCGGCAGTCTCTCAAGGACAGACAGGCTGAAAGGCCACTAGTAGTAAGCACGTGGTGCTCCTTGGTACCAGGAACCACTATTACACCCATTTACGGAGGGGGAAACTGAGGCACAGAAGGATTGAGTGTTTGCCCAACTTCCCACGGTAGGAAATGGGGACTGGAACCCAGGCAGCCTGGCTCCAGAGTCCTGGATCTTAAATACTCCACTCTACCAACTTCCGAAAAGGAGGCAGGAAATACCCAAAACCTTAGTCCTGAGATGTTCGACGAGGCAGCCACTAGCCTGGATGGTTATTTAAATTCAAGCGTAAATTAGCTTAACTTAAACATCTTGCTCCTCAGTCACACTAGCCGTATTTCAAGCGCTCAGCAGGCCCAGGGGGCTGGTGACTCCTTTATCGGGTGGCACAGATTTGGAAATTCATCCCAGCGGAAGAGCTGGGATTTGGAGGCAACAAGGCCGATTCCAGAACCCGTGTCCTAACGGCTTCTTTGTGTGGAGCAGTGGCATGAAAATTACTTGTTACTGGGGGTTGGGTTTTTTCAAGTTTCTAAAACTGCACGAGGAGCTGGCAGGGTCTGGAAAGGAGAGGCTGGCAGAGGCCGGAGGAGGGGGCTGGTGGGGTCGGCCAGGAGGGGGAGGCAGGACACATGGGTTGGGGGGGCCCGGCTGAGTCCCCGCGGTCTCCTCAGCTGCCGGCGGGACACTGGGGACCCTGAGCCCTGCAGGACAGGCCCCGGAGAGCAGCTCAGCGGGGTTCTGGGGAACTGCCCCGGGCCCTTCTGCAAACATCACAGGCACGATGAGCCCATGGCCTAAATGCAGGCTGCACCTTCGACCTCCACCGGTGTGGCCTGGGCAACCGCACGCCGGGTGCCGTGCTGGAGGCCCCTGTCCAGCTCTGCGCCCTGCGTGACATCCGCCTGTCTGAGTGGTGAGCCAGCCTGAGGGGGGCCGTCAGCGCCCCTTCCCCTTCTGCGAAGGGCCTCACGCCTTGGGCAGCTAGGATGCCACCTTCCTCAGCCGATTGGAACCCCTCATCCCCAGGGAGACCCTGAGCCCTGCTCCCGGGGATGGGGACCCAAACCTCAAACCAGAATCCGGGTCCCTCACAGGCCTCTTGTAAACATTTCCTGCACTTGATCCTGAGTTGTCTAATTGTTCATCACATGCTACCATTAAAAAAAAAAAAAAAAAATTCAATGTTTATTTTTGAGAGAGCGCGAGTTAGGGAGTGGCAGAGACAGAGGGAGACAGAATCCAAGGGGACTCCAGGCCCTGAGCTGTCAGCACAGAGCCGGACGCGGGGCTGGAACCCACGAACCGTGGGATCATGACCTGAGCCAAAATCAGGAGTCAGACGTTTAAGGGACTGAGCCACCCAGGTGCCCCTGACATGCCAGAATTCTTAAGTTGCCTGCGGACATGATGTTAACAAGCCATATGGAGAGAAAGCATTAACCAGGAACAGTGGCAGTTTGGGAAGCACCCTGTGGTCCATCCCTGCCTTCCTCCCTGACCTGCAACCATCCCAGGTTTTTCTCCCTCTGGTTTGGGCTGGTGGCCTCCGATCCATGTGTTCCCTCTCCCGGGTGTGGCACGTCCGACCAACAGTGACTACGACTTCTGTGGGCCACCCTGCCCGGCCACCTGTGCCTGCCTTAACTCCTCAGGGCCCTGCACCCCCTGGCGCACAGCCGGCTGCTTCTGCTACAAGGGTTCTTCCTGGTGGCGGGCATGTGAGTGTCGCACACCGGCCGTGGCCGCCACCTGCAGGGGCGCTACATCTCGGGCACCCAGGTGCCGTCCACGGCCACCCGTGAGCAGAAGTGTCGGTGCCACAGGCCTGGACACCTGTTCGGGTGCCACCCTCATGCCTGTGGGCCCTGAGAGTCGTGCCACAGCCTGGCAGAGCAGCGCGCTAGGGGACACTGTGGCTCTCTGGAGACCCCCGCCTGCACACCTTCAATGGGACCCGGCACCACTTCCAAGGGCCTGGCCGGGAGGTGTTGGCCAGAACATGCCGGCCGCACCCTTGGCCGCCTGGATGGAGGTCAGGCAGCAGGAGCCCTGGGGTGCTACGTGGGCCCGCAGGTGGACATGGACATGGAAGAAAGGCAGCTGTCACTGCCGGTGGGGCAGTTTGGGGTGATCCAGGTAGGCATGACCTAACTCTAGTCCTGGTCTCGGGGAGCCCTGATGACTAATGAGCGTAAATAACAACAGGCTGATGAAATGGTAACCCAGGGGTATCCACTTTGGAGAAGGAGACACTAGGGCTTTGCCGCCCTTTGAACTGGGCAGAGGGTCCCTGCCCCAGCCTTGCACTCCAGGGTCCCGCCAGCTCTGGCTGTGCTACTCCCCACAGGCTGCAGAGCCCAAGGACCTCTGGGAAGTGCCCTTGGATCCTGCACCCCCTCCTGACCCCTTTCCAGAATCTGCTCTGGGAGCCACAACGCCAGGGCTCTCAGTGACCTCATCCCACGTCCATCTTCAGGGGGTGGACCGTGCGGGCAAGGTGCACACAACAAGCCCCACTGCAGGAGGGGGGGGCGGCCAAGGTGGGCCGAGGCTACAGGGTTGTATCATTATGCAAGACCTCCCTCCTGCCGCGTGGGCCACAGCCGGGGCTGGGAAGACGGGAAGTGGGCCTGGGCAGCCTCTCCTGGGCACCACGTCCTGTCCAGAAACTCTGCGGAATCAAGAATTCTAAAGCCACACCTGGCCTCCGGGGAATTAGGAAGGTCTCTGTGTTGAGGGTAGAACATAGTTCATTTAACAGTTTGGCAGCTGGGAGACATGAGATGTGGGCCTCCATTCACACTCTTGTTCCAGACCCCATGAGTGGGGCAAATGGTCACTGGGCCCACACAAAGTGTGTCAGCCGATGCTCTAACAGGCAATGTGGGGAAGCAATAAAGCGTGGGGTGCTGGGCTTGGAGGCCTGGGTTCCAGCCCCACTGTGCCCTTTGTTAACTATTGACCTTGGCCTAGTGGCTTGGTTTCCCCATCTATGAAATGTGAGTGGCATATTCTCTGCTCACCCAGAGCCCTTCTGTGACCAGATGTGTGCGTTTCCCACACCAAGCAATCCTCCAATTCTCTGTGGGCAGCAGCCGAGTGTCCTATAATTCAGTTCAGCTCTGACACATCTACCTGGAGATGGCATCAGACCCCACAGGTTAAGGGCTGACCCGCAGGACTGCCCCCCTCCCCCCCCCCCACTTCAGATGCCAGTCGCAAACCTGCTAGGGGGTCACTATGTTTCCTGTCCGCCTTCCTCTGGACAGCATAGGAGTTCTCCAAGCGCAGGGACTTTGTTTATTTTGGTGAAAAAAATAGACACAAACCCCTGAGAGCACCCTGAGGATGTCAGAGGCGATGCATACAGTTTGTTCTGGAGAAAAATAAGGCCCGGAAGGAGGCCAAAGAGGCCCGTGGAGGCAGGGAGGTAGGGAAGCACTGGGACAGAGACCTGAAGGAGGTGAGAGGGGGAGTCGTGTAGACACAGGAGGGAAGAGTGTCCAGGAAGAGGGAACAGTCAGTGTGAAGGTTGGAATGGGGCCTGGTGTGTGGCTGGAGCAGAGTGAGTGAGGGGCTGAGTGGGCCGAGATGAGGACAGAGAGGTGACACGGGCCACAGTGAGGACTTTGGATTTTATCTGAGGAGACCAAGGAGCCATGGAAGGGCTTGAGCAAGGGAGGGACAGGATGTGATCTGTGATGTTAGAAGATTCGTTGGAGGTCATGACGAGGGTGGGTCACAGGGGGCAGAAGCCCCGACCCCGAGGGGCTGGTGTCTGGGCAAGGCCGCCTGACACACGTCGGTGTCTGTTCTGTCTTCCAGGTGAGCAGGTCCCAGGCCAGCCTGCCCCTGCCTCTGTCTGGGGTCATGCTCCGGGCCTTCTCCACATCCTCGGCCGCCGCGGTCCACGTGACCTGTGGCCTCTCCGTGGCCTTTCACAAATCCCGTGTCCTCGGGGGGACAGTGCCGGAGATCTTCACTAGCACCGTCTGTGGCTTCAGTGGGGACCGTCACATGGGTATCTTGGATGATTTTGGCGACTTCAAGGGCATATGCTTCTCTGATGACCACAGCTCAACCATAGGCCTGGCCCCCCGTGCCCGCCGGACAAGGCAACCCAACACCGGCCCTCCTGTGGACCACTGGGCACCCACAAAGGGCCCTACGGGGCCTGCCATGAGGACACGGAGCCTCTGGTCCACATGGAGAACTGTGTCCGTGACCTCTGTGCCACAGGGGGCTTGCAAGGGACTTTATGTGCCGTGCTAGGGAGCTGCGCCCCGGAATGCCTCCCTGTGCCTCCCTGAAGACCCCTGGTGGCCCGCGGTGAGTGGTATCGTCACGGGGATCTTTCTGAGCCTGATCTCACTGGCTGGCCCAATACCACCTCCAGGATGTCTTCCTAGGTCAGTGCCACCCAAGTGGAGTCACTGCATGCCCTCTGGGTCACTGTGCCCCTTAGGACCCTCCCCCCTTAAAGTGCTCCAGTCATAATGACTGCTGACACTGACACTATCGGGTCAGCCAGGATGGTCTAGGTCACGCCGCGGTAACAAACCGACCTGACATCTCCACGGCCCAACACGGCCAAAGATTGTTCTCTCTCCTACAGATTCCACAGTGTTCAGGGCACCGTTCAAGTTCACTTCCACCCTGTGATGCCACCCCGGTCTTCAGTCCTTCACCGCGGAAGTCACATTCACAGCTCGTAGCACTTTGGCCACAGCTAGTCATGGTCCCACCTACCTGTAAGGGGGCTGGGACGGGGAAGCACGTGGGCATTTGGTGGCTATAAGTGACTCTACCGTATGCATTAGCTCATTCAATCCCCATAACCACCTGCCAAGGGAAGTGCTATTAGGACTTGTTCGATGGGTGAGAAAACTGAGGTACCAGAACGTTAGGGGACTCGTGTAGGGTCACCTGGAGGGTCAGTAGGATGTGCGTTGCATTGATTCCTGCTGCCTTTAGGATGAAGCACAAGCCCTTGGCTGAGCACTTGAGGGCTCATGGAGACTGGCGCCCACTCCTGATCCCTGTCAGCTGCTCCTCACCTACACTCTGGGATCCTGAAGTGTGTGTAATTCCCACCCTCTCCAGACAACTTCCTGCTGCTTGTCGCTCCTTCAAGTCCCAGAAACCCACACGCCAGTGGGGCCAGGCATGCAAATGGCTGACTTGGGCTGGGGGAGGCTGGGATGTGTCCTGCCTGGGGGGGTTGGCATTGCTTTCCAGATAATTCTTGCCAAGTGGGATCGTGGGCTCAGTGGAGCCCAACAGCTTATTCCAAATCACTCAGCAGTTGCGTGACTTTGGGCAAGTCGCTTAACGTCTCTGGACCTCAGTTTCCTTGTCTGCAAACGGGGTGATGAAAGTCTCTATCTCATGAGATTGTTGTGAGGGATAAAAAAGGTGGTATATGAAAAACAAGCTCCTGGTAACTGCTCAGTTATAGGTAGTTCTTTTTATTGATGAATGATAATAACCTTGCACAGTTTCTTGCTAACTCAGTTTTCTTCAGTGAATTCAGGAAGAAAATACTAAGGATTAGAAGAGATAATACCTAGAAGGAGCATAGAGCAGGGCCGGGCATACAGTGAGTGCTCAGGAAATGTTACATAAGACAATCCTCATCACCGTCATTGCCGTTATCATCACCATCAACAGCATCACCTCCTGATGATACCTCCACATTCCCCACTCTGCCCTGATGATCCGTCCTTGGCCTCCTCAACCTGCCCTCTGCTCCCTTAGTCATCTTCTGGTTGGAAACATTCCAGAACAGTAATGCTTGGCTAATTATTAGCCCCCATCTGTGTTCTTCCAGATCTGGCCTGCCATCCCACCATCCATTATGAGCTCTGCGGTTCCTCACGTGTCCCAGCTCTTGCACTCGGCCTGCCCTGCCCGACAGCTACCTGACGCCATGCCAGGAGAGCTGCTAGTGTGATACGGGCTTCGTGCTCAAGCAGCACTGACTGCGTGCCCCCCGTCCAGGGCGGCCGTTCCATGGGGGGCAGGTACCACCCGGCCAGGGAGGACTTCTGGGCCGGGGAGCGTTGTGAGCAATTCTGCCACTGCCCACCCACACCATGTGCTCTTCCCCTTCCTCCTGCAGGCCTGGGCAGAAGCGTGGGACCCCGAGAGGTGCCTTCGGGCGCCACCCACTCTTCCCTGGCACCTGCCAGGCATGTGGGCACTCTCACACTGCCACCTTCGATATGAGGACCGGTGAGCTCCCAGGCACTTGTTCTTCTGTCTTTGCCAAGTCCTGTGGCTCCTCTGGCTCATTGCCCTTTTTCTTTTTTTTTTTTTTTTTTTTTAATTTTTTTTTTAACGTTTTTATTTATTTTTGAGACAGAGAGAGACACAGCATGAACGGGGGAGGGGCAGAGAGAGAGGGAGACACAGAATCGGAAGCAGGCTCCAGGCTCTGAGCCGTCAGCCCAGAGCCCGACGCGGGGCTCAAACTCGCGGATCGCGATATCGTGACCTGAGCTGAAGTCGGACGCCTAACCGACTGAGCCACCCAGGCGCCCCTCATTGCCCTTTTTCAAGGTGGAACTTGAGAAGGAGAACAGGTCCTTCTCCAGATGTCTATGCAGGTGCAGGGGCTGAGATTTGTCCACAAGAGAAATACTTGACCTGGCCAAAGTAAGCACTTAATGGCTTCTAGAGACACTTGGACCGATTGAAGCTAAGAGAAATGCTTGGCTCCAACTAAGTAAAAATCATGTGACATGTCCCAGTGGAAGCACAGTGATTCTGGGCCCACGGAGTTTCCCTGTGTACTAGTCTGATTGTCGTTAATCACAAATAGCAGGAAACGTCGCTAAAATGAACTCAAACAAGTCAGGTTTTTAGATTCACGACTGAAAATTCCAGAGGGAGATCGGGCGTGATTTGATCAGGGCGCAGATTGTTTTCTCAGCATTTCTCCTAGTTTGTGGGTCCTCTACGGTGCTAGCATTGTCCTCAGGTTGGCTTTTCTTGTGGTGGCAAAATGACCGCAATTTCCAGGCCTCCGGTGTGCATTTCTCACCATCCAAAGCAAAACCCAAATCTCTTTATCCCTCAATTACTAAACAAAATTCTGTGCTTCACTTTGATTGGACCCCACTGAAGCAATCCTTGTGGCCCAAAGACTGCCTTAGCCTGTCTGGTCCTATCTCAGGAGCAGTAGGTGGGAGAGACCCCCCCTCCCCACCCCCCCAGCCCTCACAGCTGCTCATTGCTGGGAGAAGGGCTAAATGCGAGCCCAATCCCAGGGGGCCCACGTCCTCAAACCAGTATTTCTTGTTGCAAGGGTCTCCAAAAAATGTAAATGCCCTGGAAGATCTCCCCTCAGAGACCTGAAAATTTTATCTGGAACCCACAGGGGTGGATGTGTTTTCCACGCCTGAGGGCCCCTGCCGACAAGAGTTCCATTGTTGGCTGTTGGAAAACACACAGCCCTGCCCCTTCCACCCCAACCCCTTCCAGGAAGGGAACCGGCTTTCAGAATTAGTCACGCTGCCAGCATCCCACACAACAACCCCATTGAATCCAAAGGGCAGTCCTGCAGGGTGAGTGCTATTCTTATCCTAATTTACAGAGAGGGAAACTGAGGCCCAGAGAGGGAGACTCGCTTGCCTGATGTCACATGGTGAGAAAGGGGCGGAGCTAGGATGTGAACTGAGGCTCTCTGGCCCGAAGTTCCTTCCCTCTCCACCTGTGGGCCTACTGTGTGCCTCCACAGTGTGATCTACTTAAGGAGAGCAGGCCACTTGATTCATCTGCTATGAGGCCTGGGATACAGTGACTCCCAAGAATGGTTCTCATTCAGTCACTCAACAAACATTTCTCAGGCACCTACTATGTGCCAGGCCCTGTGCTTCTGGGGACACAGAGGGAATGGAACAGTTAAGGTCCCTCTTTCCTGGTCTGACAGTCCAGAGGGGAAAGAGTCAATAAATATAACCAGTAAGTGTATAATTATACTCTGTGTCAGGAGGTGATAGGTGCTCATGCTTCGGGGTGGGGGGAGGGGAAAGAGAATAGGGTGGATCGAGCGGTTTCCAGGTGGCAGTCGCAGTTGTAACTCTGGCGACCAAGGAAAGCCTCATCAAGAATGTGATGTTTGAGCAAAGCCCTGAAGAAAGGAGATGAAGGAGGGACCCAAGCGCACATCGGCAGGAACAGTGAATCTGCTGGAGGGAACCCAGGATGCAAATGTCTGGAGGCTGGGAAGGTGCCCGGTGTGCTGGAGGACCAGCGGGGAGGCCAGTGTGGCCGGAGCCCAGTGAGCAAGGGAGGGAGGGGTTGAGGGGGAGGAGATGGTGAGGTCGGAGATGCCAGGGGACCAGACAGGGGAGTGACGTATGGGTCGTGGGTCATGGTGAAGACTTTGCTTTCGCCAGGAGAGAGGTGCGGCCAGGGGAGGGCTCTGAGCCGGGAGGGCCCTGACCTGACTCAGGGGTTCGCAGGCTCCCTCTGGCTGTGGGCGAGGAGCAGACTGAGGGTAGGCAAGAGAGCAGGGGACCCAGGGAGGGGCTGCTGTGGTGTCCAGAACGGGGAGGATGGAGGCCGGGCCTGGGCAGGGACGGTGGGGGAGAAATGGTTGGTTCCAGAAATATTCTTTGTGGTCTAATTCTCTTTTCTAACCTGCTGTCTGCTCTTAGGAACTTCACATTTACACGGGGCCCTGTTGTCTTTTTGCCACCCCCTCCCTCCCCCCATCCCACAACACACACACACACACACACACACACACGGGTGTGGAACCAGACGACCTGGCCTGGAATCCCGACTTTGTCCCTTAATTAACTGTGTCCCTTGAGGCTGAGTGACAGCCCCTCGTTGCCACACTTGCCTCCCACTGGGAGAGTAATGCCTGCCTAGCAGTCCCGCAACAGAGTCTGGAACGTTCTCTGAAAACAGAGGGAGAGAGTTAGCAACAGTTGGTAAATGACACGGGGACACACAGGGGCGCGGAGGTGGTCCTCGCCGGGTGCGGCAGCGCCTCTGTAGACACCGAGGTGCGGGGGCGGGGGGAGGGGATGGGAATACTGAGATGTCAGGGGCCCCTGTGGCCAGCTGCCTTCCCGTGGCCACTGGTGCCAGCCATCCGAGCTCCGGGAACCGCAGACTCATTTCCCTGCCTCTGCGGCCAGGCGGGCCCTCGGGGACCCCAGCGGGCGGGGCCGGGCAGCCGGGACGGGGTAAGGCACCCACAGTTAGGGAGGAACAGAGCCGGGCACGCAGGGGACGGGGACGAGGCAAACCATCCAAGCTATGGAAAGGGAAGGCATTGCAGGAGGACACAAATAGCACACATGCTTTTATCCACAAAGAAACAAATGTTTATACATAACATTCACTATATACTATGTGCTATATGCACGAAGGCACAGCCTCTCAGTCCGATTCAGTTCTGTTCCTTTAGGGGCGCCTGGGCGGATCAGGTGGTTAAGCCGACTTCAGCTCGGGTCATGATCTCCCGGTTTGGGAGTTTAAGCCCCTTGTCGGGCTCTGTGCTGACAGCTCGGAGCCTGGAGCCTGCTTCGGGTTCTGTGTCTCCCTCTCTCTCTGTGTCCCTCCCCGCCTCGTTCTCTCATTCTCTCTTTCAAAAACAAGCAAATAAACGTTAAAGAAAATTTTCGTGTCTAAGTTTACAATTTTTATTCATTTTCCCCAACTTTTATTTTGAATGTTTGTAACGACAGGAGTGTTACGGAGAGAGTACGACAAACCCAGGTACCCTTCGTGGAGATCCGCCAAGTGGTAATAAATATTTTGCCTCATCTGCTTTCACTCCGTATGTCGGTACCCTAGTTGTTTTCTGCGTCTCCTGCATCTCAGACCTCTTCTCCCGTTCTCCCGCCCCCCCTGGAGCAGGCCGGCTTGTGAAAGACTCCTCAACGCCTTTCCAGGAGGAAGTCACAAAGCACGACCAAGCTCTTCTTTGCTTTTGCCTTTTCTCCTCGCCCTGGGCAGATTCGGGATGACAGTTCAGGGGTCCTTCCTGCATGAACCACGCCTGATCCATCCTGGGCTGCCTCTGTCCAGGGTCTGTGCTGTAATGGTGGCCCCGAAGGCGGAAGCAGGTCTGAGATGGGAGGTGGGTGTCCCTCTCCTACATACTTTCCCGTGAAGCCTCAAACCAGGGGGATATGGGGCCTGGGTCACCCCGGAGAGATGGACCGGCCCCTCCAGCCCCGGCTGCCAAGTGGGAATGTGGGCCCAGTTAGGCCATGTCTCCCACGAGAAGCTGGAAATGCAGCTTATTGTGTTGGAAACATCCGGATCTTTAAATGTCGGCAACTGTTAGTTTTTGCAACACTTTGGGAACCAAAGGAAACATGTACAACCGTTGGGCTCGGGCCCTCCTGAACATCAGAAGCAAATGGCAAAACCAAAATTAATAAAGCTGCTTACCACCCCGTGGCTTTGATTTTTTACTTTCATTCGGCATTCCTGAAAACCTTGTGATGTTCAGAAGCTATGTATAGGTTTGATTTTTCTCATGTTGCAAGAACTCCTAGGGTACTGAGAAATCACAGCCAATCACAGCTTCGGCAGACTCTGTGGGGCCAAGAGATGTCAAAAGCAAAATGAAGGGGAAATGTTTCGGATGACTTTTTTCTCTCTATACAAATAAATATAACACATATTTACTTATAAAAGATTACATAAACATACATTTATATGTATGTATTACATACATACATGAGAGAGAGAGAGAGAGAGACTTTAGATATGATTGAAGTCAAGTTGGCCTAGAAGACACCCCAAAAGAGATCCAACCCCCAACAGGATGCAAGGAGCTGCACCCACTACTGACCCCCCCACCCCCGCGAGTGTCAGTGTTTGCACCTTCACGCATCCACATGGGGGCCTCAGGTCAGAAGCCCCAGCCTCAGGCCAACACACGCATGGATATGGCACTTTCTGGTCCAACCCTAGGGGGAAGTTGTGGTCGGCCTGGGTTGGGTAAAACCCCATAAACGTCTGTATATCTGAATGCAAGGCCACCATGATGAAAGATTCAGGAAATAAAGCTGGCAGGAGTTGATTCTCCAGGCGGAAGCCAGTCCTTAGACGTGATGTGTTTTGTTGGACTTCTGTAATTTTTTAAACCTGCATAATTTTTTATTTATTTCACTTAAATTTACTTTCTTAACATTTATTTATTTTTGAGACAGAGAGAGACAGAGCATGAACGGGGGAGGGTCAGAGAGAGAGGGAGACACAGAATCTGAAACAGGCTCCAGGCTCTGAGCCGTCAGCACAGAGCCCGACGCGGGGCTCGAACTCACGGACCGTGAGATCATGACCCGAGCTGAAGTCGGCCGCTCAACCGACCTGCATAATTTTTAAAAAATCTGACCCAACTTTTTTTAGCAAGTAATCTCTACACCCAGCGTCGGGCTCGAACCCACGACCCTAAGATCAAGAATCACTTGTTCTACCCACTGAGCCAGCTAGGTGCCCCCGAGGCAACTTTTAATATTGGGAATTCTGTATAAAGATTCAGGTTTCTGACACTGATGGAACATATAGCAGCAATTGGCTGGGACTGTGTAGACACTATCCTTTAATACTTTTAATTAGACTTTTTTTGAAGTAGGGTATTTTACGAATATAAAATCCCAAAGGTACAAGAGGGAGTCTCCCTCCGCCCCACCCCCTAGCCTCTCACCCCTCCTCCCCAGGAGCAACCACGGGTGTCAGCCTCCAAAGATACCTCATTCATGAACAAGGGTATGCATTCTTCCCTCCTTCACAAATGGTAGCATATTCTATACATCCTGCTGTTTTTCCCTCAGCGAGGGGTCTGGGAGACACTTCCGTCTCTCTCCATGTGGCTGCCTTTTAAACAGGACAGTAGTTCTCCCATTTGCCGGGTGGCCAGCGTGCCTTACGGTCTCCTGCCTGTCCTGCTTCACTCGTTCACGATTCTTGCCGGGTCCCTTTGGCAACTGAGTCCAGACTCTGGCGCAGGTGAAGGACACCCCAGCTACCGCGGAGCGCTCACCCCTTCTCGCCTTCGGATGCCTGCAGTTCTTGGACTTCCCAGCAGAGGGAGACACCACTCAACTCCATCAAAGGGGTCTTCCCGGGGACACCGTAATTTGAAATGTCTGGGCAAGAGATGCTATCTTCCCCCAGACAAAGACCCCCTTAGCTGGACCGGATCCTCCCCGGCAGGCCCCCCTTAACACTGCTTCTGTCTCCCCCTGAACTTCCCACTTGAACGAGATCCACCCTGAGTGCCTCCTCCACTCCCTGAAGGGACTGGTCCCTTCTTAACGGGAGTCGGGGGAGGCCGTGTCCTGGTCTAGGGCCTGGGGCTGAAAAATGGCCTGAGGGAGCCACATAAAGAAAGCATGTGTCTGGGCGTGCCTCCCTGTTAGGAAGTGGGGGGCCCTTTCTCCCTGGCCTGGGCAGACAACCCCCAGCAGAGCCTTGACCTCGGAAGCCCCCTTTCCCCGTCCTGTGCTCCACACTCTCCCTGGCCTGGCTCCCGCAGCCCTCCCCTCCACCCCCGAGATGGTGTTGGGGGTCGCCCGGAGTCCAGCTGGTGGCCAGTGCAGGGCCACCCTTTCCTGGCCCTGCCCCTCCCCGTGACCCCAATCCTCCGCCAGCCACTCAAAGGCGCCTTGTTCTCCATCCAGCCCCCGGACAAAAGTCCCTCTGTCTAAAAAGGCAGAGAATTGGGGGGAGGGGGCACCCCAACGAGGACCGTGTGGGGGCCCACACAGACCCCAGCCAGAAGGAATGCCACGAGGAGGAGGGGCAGGAGAGGGAGGAGGGAGCGGAAGGAAGCCTTGCACAGTGCAATGGCCTTATCCGGAGTGGGAGGCAGCCTCCACCCCAACACCCACTGCGTAGACCCGGGCATCTGACTCCCTGCGCCCTTGGGAAGGTCTGAGCTAGGAAGGTCTGCTTGGTGCTCAGAAACCAGTTCCCAGGCTCTCTCGGGCATGATGGACGTGACGGGGAAGAGGCCATGGTCTAAAGCCCAACAGCCCCCACCCCGCCCCCACCCCCACCTCATGACCTTGGTCACATCAGCATCTTCTGCTGGCCCTCGAATTGTCAAAAGCGACAAGTGGTCTGGAAGGGGACTCTAGCTCTCCTGCGATTGCCCGCAAGCACAGCACACAATCTTAAGTAAAAGAAATTAGATTAGGACCCCAGTGCAGGGCCTTCCCCCACCATGCTGCAGGACGGGAGCTCTGCGTTTAAAGACCCCAACCTTCTTCCTGCCAGGTGCTTTTCACAGGGGCAAGAGATTAAAGAAAACCCCTCCCCTGATGTGAGGGGCAGAATTCCAGCCCATCCTATTCTCCCTTTGCCGCACCTGAGGCTGCTGTGAACTTGGGGACCGCAGGGAGCTCCCCGGCATTAGAGGTGGGGGAGAAGGGTGTGGGAGCTGTCTCTTTAAGAGCAGGAATGGGGTGAGAGAGCCCCTGAGCTTTAGGGAGTCCAACTTGTTCTCTACCTGCCCAGGTTTGCTTAGGGCGGGGCAGCTGGGGATAAAGGCAAGACTCAGGCTCAGCAGCCCCATTCTCTCCCTTCTCTCCTGGAACTTTCCAAGCAGCCTGGGGAGCCACACAGGTGAGCGGCTGGGGTCCCCTCCTTCCAACAGCCTCTTGGCTCTGCGCCCAAACTATCCCCGCCCCTCCCTCCACTTACCTCTGTTAAAGACTCTAGAACCTCCCTTCAAGAATCTTTTCTGGGGGGCAAGGGGGCAGCAGATTAGAGAAAGCCCCTTCTGTTAACGTGATCCCCGCCCCCCATCATTCTCCCTTCGGGGGGCTGGGTGAGCCAGCTGGGATGAGGGTAAGGCCCACACGTGGGATCGGGGTGACTGGGTAGATCGGGGGTGACTGAGTTGACCAGAAGCATCTGGATTAGGGGTATCTGGGTGGATAGGGTTGCAGAGGGGTGCCGGGGTGGACTGGAGTGGGCACCATCATGGCGGAACAGAGAGGATAGCACAAGGCGGCTGGTAGAAACGGCTCTGGACCCCGTGTTGGGCCCGCAGGGCGGGAAAGGAGCAGAGAGGGGTGGGGAGAGCCTCCACCTGCAGGCCGTCCTCCTCTCCGAGCCTTCACACCGACACCAACCAGTTCCGGAGCAGCTCACAAGCCTCTTCCAACAACAGTCTGGGTGGGTGCCCAGACACCAGCTCCCAGCGGCCTGCACCGTGGGAGGGCCAGGCCGGAAATGTCGCCCAGGGGCTGGGGCGCCGCTAGGATCCCTCATCCATCCCCCCTGTGCCAGGGATGCTGAGAGGTGCCCGAGACGGGGAGAAACAGAGCCCTCGCGGCCAGGGGGACGTGGTGAATTCCATGGACAGAGGCTTCAGAGCTGGGACTCTGGGTCCTGGGGGACGGCATGGAGCATTAAGCTGAGTTAGCAGGGGTTACGGGGTTGTGACAGCAACGGGAGGGTAACCACAGTGCCAGCTTCATCAAGCCACGAAGATTATGTAAGTGAATAAATGCAAAGAACGGAAACAGTGCCTGGCATGGGGTAAACAATTAAGCATTAGCTCCTTTTTTTTTTTTTTTCAAGTTTGTTTATTTATTTGGGGGGGAAGGGGCAGAGAGAGAGAGAGAAATTCCTGAGCAGGCTCTGTGTTGTCAGCCCAGAGCCCCATGCGGGGCTTGAACTCACCAACCGCGAGATCATGATGTGAGCCGGAATCAAGAGTCGGACGCTTAACCGGCTGAGCCACCCAGGCCCCCAGCCAGCACTAGCTCTTATTACTAGTATTAGCATCATCTCGGGGTGACGAAGCCTCGCCAGGTAGCTTGGTGAGGACCCACGGGCCGTCCTGCCCACACACCCACTCCAGCTCTTCTCCCCAAACGTGTGGGGCCCTAAATGCCATAGCAATGCTTCCCAAAGCCACAGACCCCCTTCCTGCAAGAAATGGGCGCTCAGACTAAAACCATGAGTCCACCCTGAAGGACGAACGGCTGGG
This sequence comes from Panthera onca, assembly GCF_046562875.1. Lineage (NCBI taxonomy): Eukaryota > Metazoa > Chordata > Mammalia > Carnivora > Felidae > Panthera > Panthera onca. The sequence continues at coordinate 18,286,599 of NC_138353.1, read as the reverse complement.
AGGATTCCCAGGACCCGAGTGCACAGGACCGGGGAGGAGTCTGGGCAAGAAACAGAAAGGAACACGGAGTGGGGTTTCCATGGTATGGAGAGACGGGCTCGCTCTCTTTAGCTGTGGACGGGAGTCGCGGGGACGCAGCAGGGAAGGTCAAAAGGCTTTTCGCCAGGCTTAGCGAGGGCATGTGTTTTGCGATTGGTGAAATGGAGGATAGAAGAGATCGCCTCCAGGGTTTCCGGCAGTCGGGGGGGGGGGGGGGGGTGGCGGTGAAATGGGTGAACACACAGCAAGGTCACGGGCAGTGCCCAGCACAGGGTGGGTCAGAGGACGTGTTAGCTCTTGCTATCAACGTTTTGACAGTGGGTGCTTGTGGCAGTGGGGCAGGGGCAGGGAGGGGGCCGGGCGACGCACGGGGGCTTATCTCGGGCACTGAGGATGCGGGGAGGGTGGGCTGATGCCAGACCAGGAAGGGGATGGGGGGGTTCTTCTTGCTGAGCAGGCCTATCTGGGGAGGGAGGAAATAATGCTGTTAGGGCCTGACAGAGCCTGGGGCCGGGGCAGGGGCTGGGGCAGAAACGAGGTGGGGGGCAGAAGATGGGCCTGGGGCTGCAGCCAGATGACTCGTCTCTGCTCTGTGCCCCACGCCCGCCCCAGCCTCCGGTTCTCCCTTGCCCACGCCTCGCCCCGAGCCGCCTGAGGAGCCGGCCGGGCCCCGGCCCTGGCCCAGCCCGAGGTCTGCAGAGTCTGGGCAGGGCAGGCAGGCTCCGAGCTGTCCTGTGGCAGACACACCCGGGAACCGGGCCTCTTGCCACCTGGCTCCCAACGTCCCATTTCCCAAAACATCCCGAGGCCCTGAGAGTCCTGAGTGATGAGCAGCCTCTGCAGAGCCAGGCTGCTTTAAGTCCCGCTCCCCGCCGGGCTGACCCTACGCACCGATTTCCAGCTTTCAGTTTCTCAGTTTCCCCATCCGTAAGATGGGGATAACGGCAGGCAGCACCTCCCTCATTTGGTCGCCAGGGCAATTCGCTTCAAGCCCCAAGTTTGTGTCCAGTGAGTTGTTACTGTGGTCCCTCGCCAGGTCCGCGTCGTCACCCACCCCCCCTGCACTTACCTCCCAGCCAGTGAGTGGGTTTTAATGCCAGCCTTCCTGCCCTGGGGCGAGCTGCATACCCCGGGTGGGGGCAGAGTAGGAGAGGATTGGGAACCAGAGGCACCTGTCTGGCAGCCCGCAGCCCTGCTCAAGTTGGACCCTCCCCGTCCGTCCCCACCCCTCCAGGCCAGCTGGACGCGGACATGCGAGAGGCGACCCTAAGCCTGCTCATCCTCCTGATAGGTGAGTACCCATCCCCTGGACTGCCTTTTCCCCAAACCCCTCTGTTGAGTGGTGGCCAAGTTCCACGTGTGTCCCTCTCATGCTTTCCGCCTCCCTTGTGGGGTAGGGACTACCAGGACAGCATCTCCTTGAGGGTAAGAAGTGCCACACTGGTGACTTCAAGGGACACACAAAGACAGGACCTCTTAAAGCAGAGGCTCACACAGCTACAAAGTCACCCTCTCGAGGGAGGAGAAGGCTCAGCCCTGTGTACTGTGTCTTTAACACCTCCCTAACACTAGTACAAGAGATGACTGGGAGCTTCGTGTATGCGGCAGTTACGGAAATCCTTTGTGCCTCAGTTTCCCCAGTGTAAAAATGGAGACAATAATGGTATGCACTTAATAGTCATTTCACAAGTTAGTGCTTGAAAAGCAGTTAGATGGGGCGCCTGGGGGGCTCAGTCGGTTAAGCGTCCGACTTCAGCTCAGGTCATGATCTCGCGGTCTGTGAGTTCGAGCCCCGCATCGGGCTCTGTGCTGGCAGCTCAGAGCCTGGAGCCTGC